>NC_091939.1:27946945-28204445 GCF_041260155.1 Ptychodera flava
GAAATATGAGAAATGTATAGTTCAGATGTGATGTGCTTATCACCGAGGAGCAAATGAAGCAAATATTATGAAAAATGAAGCTCTGTAAAAATGCATTAATTCAGAATTTAGGATTCTTAATATCTATAAGTGAGGTGTTTAAGTTCAATTGAAAAATGGAATAATAAAAGATATTTTCTACGGGTAGTGTAAAAAGCCCATAATACAGTTCATTTTATTTTTCTAGGAGTCACTGTGAAACCAGAAACCCACCATATTGGCATCCAGTGCAACTTGATTGATGCCAGACTGTTTGTGAATGAAGTTGGTTTGTCACAGTATCCAGATGATGATGATGGTGAAGATGATGATGATGATGATGATGATGATGATGAAGATCAAGATGAAGATGTAGATGATGATGATGATGGTGATGGTGATGATGATTTTGTCTCCTACCAAAGTGACCTTTCTAATCAATACTTACCTCAAAACATGTGAGTACTTATCAAGCAATTTAATATGTAGCAATACTTTGATTTCCATATTCTCGTTGTATCATAAATGGAATGAAATATTTCTCTAGGAGAAATAAAATACATTGTTGAATGGACCAGAGCTTTTGCTTGGCCCTTGTTGGTTAGGGAAAGGACTTCTCTGAAATATGTCAGTCATTTGACATATATTATGATATCGCAAAGTTGTTAAAATTACTACATTATTTGATCTGACTCATTTTTACATCATTCTAATTGCAGACAATCATCAGCACAAGATGATCCACTTAACAATGCCAATGCTAATCAACCGCACAGAGAAGAAAAATTTCTAGTTTTTCGAACAGAGTTATTAGCACTGTTTGACCACTGCCCTCAGTGTAATGGACCAACTCATGGTGATATTTCTAAGAGGGTTGGTAGTCTGATCCATGTCACCCAAAAGTGTGGTAGGTGCGGACACATCCGTACTTGGATTAGCCAGCCGTATTTGGGAAAGATGCCTGCTGGTAATCTGCTCATATCCGCAGCAATTTTATTTTCCGGATCCATGGTTACACAAAGCCTGAGATTATTTGACTTCATGAATATGCTCTGTATCAGACGAACTTCCTTTTATCGACACCAGAAAAATTATCTCCAGCCAACAATAATGAAAGTATGGAGGGACGAGCAGACAACCATGATCAATCAGCTTGCTGACATGGAGGGAGGACTCATCCTAGCAGGCGATGGACGGTGTGATAGTCCTGGTCACTGTGCAAAATATGGATCTTTCAGCGTCGTTGAGCAGAGGTTGAACAAAGTACTGGATATACAGCTTGTACAGGTGACATTGCAGAGTTATTTTCCAAATTCACAGTACACACATTGCAGACCATTCTCTTTACAGGTACACCTGATCAGTGTTTTTTCATATTGCCCACATTAGCCTGTACTCTTTCAGTGAACACAATAGTCGTGTCATATTGTATATTAACCATGTAGTTTTGCTGTTTCAGAGTAATGAGGTTCCCAACAGTTCCTGGTGTGAGCATGAAGGTCTAAGACGGACAATAGCATTTTTTGAAGACTGGGGCCTGGATGTATCAACTATTATCAGTGACAGACATCGCCAAAATGCCAAATGGATTAGGGAACAAATGCCCAACACAGATCATTATTTTGATGTGTGGCATGTTGCTAAAGGTCAGAGCAAGCTTTGGCTTCATTAAATTGTATGCTTGTGAGGCATGTGAAAGGTCAAACATATCCAATGTACATGTATGAGACTACATAAAGTACACATGTAACATATTTAGTACAGTCACTGCAGAAAAATAAATTGTGATATTGTAGCAATATCAAGCAATGTTATTAGGTTTATGACAAAAAGTCAAGTTTATATGCATATTATGATCTACAGGTTAGATGGAAACAAACTTTCTGTTCCACTCATTGGAATGTTGTGCAATGTTTTCTAACATTTACAGGAATCAGTCGAAAATTGAATCCCTTGGGAGCCAAAAAGACTGCTCAGATTTAAAAGCATGGAAACAGTCTATCATCAATCATCTTTACTGGTCAGCTGCTTCAACTCCGGACAATAGGGGAGAAGTGATAGTGGCCAAGTGGTGTTCTGTCATAGGTCATATACAGAATACTCATACCAATCATCCAGACCCTCTGTTCACTGACTGTGCCCATGGACCACTTGAGGAGAGGAGAGAAACAGGTTATGGATTCAACCAAGTTAGTATTTGCATTAAAAGAATAGTGGAAATTTACATTTGTAATTTGCCATTTGATAACACCAAAAATTCATGTGCTTGAGTTTAGTCACTGTATAGTCTGATCACTAAGAAAGTATTAAACTGCATGCTAACATTCTCTGTTGCCTTAGCTGCTGTTCATTTTCAATTCAGTTCTGAATTCAGCCATGTACAGCCAGGCTGCTATTCAAATAATGTTGCTGCATTTGCTTTATTCAGGTATAGTTGGCTCATGACCAGCTGTATTAATGACATATAATAGTTTTTATTATCAAAGGTGCCAGCTGACTCTTGATACTAGCAGGGTTTTTTGTAATTGAGCAAATAAATTTAAACATGTAACGACTTTAATTTCCAGATAGTAGAGCTGCAGTTAAGTTGGAGAATCTCCTAACATCAAAGGCTTTGCTTAAAGACATTGGGAAGCTATCGGCTCACTACCAAACATCCAGTCTTGAAGCTTTTCACAGCCTTCTGCTGCATTTTGCACCAAAACACACTGCCTTCTCAAACTTGGGAATGCAAAGCAGGTCAGTAGTTTCTCAGAAAAGATTAGCTACATAGAAAGTTTTGAGTATAAGTTTACACACTACAATGAACATACCACCATCCAGTGTCTCACAGTGTGATTCAAGGCGGAAACTGTGTAATTATCACTAATTCAGTAGATACGGTACCTTAATTAGCAATAATATGTCATTACATGCCTTACAGGCAGCTATTCAGTTACACCATTGTAGTAGATTCACTTTAACAAGAAATATGTATTCTCTTTAACTTGCAGGCTGATACTGGCAGGGCTTCACTACAATGAAATAGTGCCAGACCTCAAGCAGTCAATAGTGAAGGCCAGATGAGGTATTCCATTGTCTTCCCAAAGTACAAAAAAGGAGATTACACTGTACGTCCGATAAAGATAAAACCAAGCTATTGTAAGTCAAATTTTCTCACTCATTAAATTGAAAATGATTCAAGTCAAGACAAATGTGCCACTCTTCAAAAAGAAAGTATTCCAATCAAAAATGATATAATTTCTTGCCACTAGTGCTGTAACTCAAACCATATGTGAAATCTTTGTATTGGCCTTGATAATGCAAAAAATATGTTTTTTTTCGTACATCTATAATCACAAGTATTCCATGAAATATTCCAGAAAGTCACGGTGTTGCAGCATATTAATATTGTAATTGTGCTGCATATTCCGTTTACAGTATACGTCCAGAAACTCATGGAAACACTGTTTAACGACTATCTACAACATCGAAGACTGATGAAACAGATGAGTGAGCAGCTCAGTGAAAACCTTCCAGGTCCCATGTCATCTAGGATGGAACATCCAGACAAGGATGAAGCGATAGATTCCTTTGTCAGCCGCTTCAATGCAGTGGTCTGAGGAGAAGCTTTGTTAGAATGAAGGGAGGAACATCATGAGTTATTATACAGAGAAAGTTTAAAATTCTAAAAAATTGACAGACAAGTTTTATTGATATATGTGTATCCATGAAGCATAACTCCGCATGCCACTTTGTATAGTGCAAAAGTTTTCATGTAGTTTGCTTTTTCAAAATAATTTTTTTATACTGTTGCTAAAAGTTTAATATACACAGACGAATGAGTAAATATGATTTTGTTACAAAATATCTAGAATCCAGCTATTTTCAGAATTGTGGTTCAGTATTTAACTGGTAACTGTTCTTTTTATACCTACATGATTTTGTGAGTACAGAGAAATTAAAAACAATTGTCACAATGGGACTTACTTAGGAATGTACAACATGACCCATACTTAGGAATGTGCAACATGACCCATAATGCAACATTAATTTGTGTGGCATTGTTGCGAGACTGATTGGGACAAAAATAAAGGAGCTGACAAATTACAACACAGAGATTTGTGAGTTTCAAATCACTTTATATTCTCAAATGTAGAATTAAATAAATTACAGTATACATGAAATCAATCAATCTGATACTTCCTGGAGTGGACTGACAAATTGAAATATCTTATATGTTCCATCAGATGATGGAAAATGTTCTCGTATCTTTGATATAACGCATGACGGAAGTGGAACACGTACATGTCTACCCAGCCATCCCCAACTCCATCTGACAAACTGCCGATAGGCTATGTATCTGTCTCTCCTGAGAAAGTAAAGGAAAATATTAAGTTTAAGTCATTTGTTGAAATTCTGTAGATTATAAAATGTGTTTTTTAATGACAAAAACATGGCTGATGAAGTAAACATGCAAAGAAATCAGAATAACCTGAAAGAGAAAGTACATGTATTGTAAAAATTATGGTAGTATACAATGCACACTCACTCATTTTGTTGAAACTGCCTCATTTTCCCATACTCCTGTCTGTACTGATAGTACGCCGTCTCCAGCACCCATCTATCCAGACAAACCGATGCAAAACCAGGATGGAGTGTTATGCAGGAACATTGTTGTTCTGACTCAATCACATAATGCTCAACCTTCTCCCATACCCTGTCCTCTTCCTGACAACAGTGACTGGTCTCCACCTGTGTCATCACACTGCAACATGAACACCTGCACCTGCAATATAAAAAACTAATTTCAACGACTTTGAGCAATATGAGCAATGATTGTATTGTCTCTACCACAAGTTCAACAAGCAACCTGTTTAGACATGGATGATTTCATAGGTAAGAAGGTGATATACCCAGATCATTGACAATGACAGTTGTGACCATAATGTAGTTTTGACACTGTAAACACATGACAGCAGATCTCAAAAGGGATCAACAAAAAACACCTTATGATATAAAAGGTCATTTCAAGAGAGCATTTGCTCAATGGCACAAGGAAACGCAGGCAGTTACAGAGTTTTTGACTTCCTACCATTGAACTAAAGTGTCGGGTCAACCCCATGATTGTCATGCAGCTAATCACTCTGACCTTGACATTTACACAGAGCTCAAGCGATATTCGGAGACGAATGGCGTTGGCAGTGAATGCTCTGATGGGGCGTTGAAAACGAATTCTCAGACAGTGATTGCCAGAAAAAAAATCAGTCTGTATCTCTAGTGCTCCACTCTTGTATTTGACAGGCACGGCCAGGATGCCCTGTTGCATGTTGTTGGATATCACAATCCCGGTATGGTATGGCTAACGTATTGTATGTATTATCAGGCCCACGGAGAAGTGAAGAGAAACTACAAACTTTAGTACTTCTTGCTTAATTTTACTGTTATTATGCGGTTAATAAACTGTTCACAAAGACGCACAGTATCTTGTCAAAAACTTGAGAAACTTTTAGTTACTTACCAATCAGTGCTACCTACTCGCCCTGCATGGTCAACATTCACGCTCAAGTCCTGCTCCTGTTCTCGTTCCTGTTTAGGTGCGGATGGTTCAAACTATAGGGTTGTAAACCCTCGACATCACCTATAAAATGCTGTCCGCCGTCTTCTTCATCGACATGGGCATTCTCAGTCACACTGACTTCGCTCAAGCAGTCATCACTATCATCATAGTCATACGGAGCATTGTCGCTCGAACAAGTGGCCATCATAGATTCAATTAGTGACGTCACAGCTACTTGCGCCTGAAAACGAGGCGAGCTCGGCAATTTCCGGAAAATGTGGCGATGATCGTACAGCAAACGTTAAACTTTAGCGCGTTTTCGTCAAAATAACACGATATAACAGTCACGATACCGCTCAAAATTGATTGATCCTGTGTAAAAATATTTGTTTTCTCAATGACAGTTTCGATTACAACCAGAGCTAACGTATAGACCTGAAATTAAACGAAAAAAGCCTCAAAACATGGCGGGACTTGCACTTTAAGAATCTGAATCACTGGACCTACATCAATGCCAGTCTATGGTCCAGGATTTATATTTTTCTATATTGTCACTACCTGGATGGCTGGCAATATTCACAAAAGTGTAGCAATCGAACCGCAAACATTTAATATACCCAAAAACTCGCATTAAATCACGTGATTGTTATTTTAAAGAGATGTGAAACTCTCAGAAGATTCAGAATGGATACGTTCAGATGCGGAGTACACTCGTTCAAAGCACAAGCTTTCTGCTGTGTGGCCAGGCCTTGGACATGGGAATTTCAGCTGGAAAGTCATCTCTGATCAAACTTTGGACCGTTACGCATATCAGAAGCCGGAGCAACACATCGATTATGATTCTTATGAATGCTCTTCGCCAGATGTGGAGGCCTGTGGTGAAACAAATGTGAGTGAACTCCGTACCAATATTTGTCGGAAATTTATTAATAAGAAACAAATTGTCATCAAACAGTGATGGCCTGTTTTTTCCTATTCATAACAGTCACAGTATGTTAATGTCGATGGCCTTCAACTAGAACATGGCTGGCGTTACTACATCTGCATGCATGCTAATGAAACAGTGACTTACCGTGGAAACATCAAAGTTATTCAACAAGAGGAATCAGCCTGTTCGGATGGAATCGTTGTTGACCATACGCCACCTACTGTTGGTACAGTGAGAATTGGCAGAAAGGGTCAGCAATATCAGGTAGTTTTACATGTAAAGTTTTCTATGGTCAAAAAAGTAAAAGTCAGAAAGTTGTGTAAATAATGCCTGGTGGCACTCTACATGTAATATGTATTTTTAAGTTTCATTATGACATGCAATTAAATTAGAATTCAATAAAATTGTGAATTTAAAGTGCAACTTGATTTTACTTTTTTTTGCAATGTGATGTCATCTTTTCCAACTGAGCATTTTTGCTTTGCATCTGTAGACATCTAGTTCCTCACTCATCGTTCACTGGGAAGGATTCTACGATGTTGAGGAACACGGAAGGGCATCTCACGGCACAGGAATTAAGAAATACGAAATCGCAATAGGTACGATATATCCTTGATGTATTTGAATGAAAACTTCGCTAATAAAATAGCGGTATTATTAAAATTGCTCTGATATTTCTTTTTTTGCAGTAACCTGTCTCTACATATTGCATAAAATACCAGTTGTTGATTCTTACATTGATGGCGGAACGTTTGTAATTACCTGGTATAATTTTCTATGTTAGGTTCATTTCCCGGTGGTGTGGACGTGCAAGATTACCAATCCGTTGGAATACTGAACTGGATTGTTGTTACTGGTCTTAATCTTCAAGGAGGCCTCACATACTATGCCACTGTCAGAGGTTTGTGTATTACAAATAATACATATGAATGAAAACATTTACATTATTGACAACAGAAGAAGATCAGAGAAGCACATATGTTCCGACCTCGGGCTTTATGCTCCTAAAATGAAGACGTATGGCATGTAGTTGGTAAAAAATGAACATTTTCTTCTCTTTTATCTATAAGTCACACTTTAAAGTGGTGCATTATGCAAAAATTACCCATTTTTTGGCTATTGTGGCCTCTGATTTCATCAAATTAAATGTGCATATCTGCCATAAGCAAGCACATATTGACATCTGGGAGATGATGTGTTCTGGTCAGCATATTGAGATATTAATCAATGACTATCCGATGGCAAATGATTGCGATTTAAGATTCAGACATGAAATGCATTTTTATTAACAAGAAGCAAACTCAAATAATTGACGTGTATAACTTCTCTGCAGCTACGGACTACGTTGGATTGACATCTCAAGCTGTTTCTAAAGGAGTTATGGTTGACGTCACTCCACCAGTGACGTCGGACAGATCAATAGACCTGGGCGGCCACTTCCTTACGTCTACGTCATCCATAGCGGCAACATGGATTGGTTTGTTTAAGGATGACGAAAGCGGTATGTGCTGTAACGATATTAAAACTTTCAACAACCTTTGTTGGAATAAGGAAAAAATCGGCGATCAAGACAGTTCTCATGAATTTACACTTGTTTTAATGAAACGAAAGAGTATAAAGCGACAGAGATTAGGAGGGAGGAAAGAATTGTTGTGTGCCTGAATTCTCGTTCACTAGTATATTGTACGATGGAAATCTGAAGATACTGATGAATGTTGAATATGTTATGTCTAAGCCTGAAGATTAATAAATAACAATAATAACCTAGCGAATTATTATGACTAAAAAGATACACGATATGATATGAATTACTATTATGAGACATTAATTTCAAATTTACATCAAGGTATTGCTGAGTACGAATGGTGTATTGGTTCAAAACCTTGGTATTCAGACATTTACCCATGTACAACTACTGGACAACAGCCAAGCGTCAAGTCAGTTGATGATGCCATTGATGGCCTTAAACTAATCGAAGGCCATAGTTACTATGTTATGGTCAAGGTGAGATGAAATTACATTATAGTATCTGTTATATAATTATTACTGTTTCTGATAAGTCGTCGAATGGAAAACTTGATTTCGACGACTGTCTTCAATTTTAGCAAAACAGTAGAACGATCCATTATTCGCGCCCAAGTACAAAAAGTATCTGTTCAGTAAATTATATTGAATCTTTGACTTTAACATTGCAATACACTCAATACGATGAGGTAATTTTTGACAAATGCAGCTAGAGAAATGCGGTCGTAATATGTCATGATGATAAATAGGTAAATGCAATGTTCTTATAAGGTAACACTTACAAAGGTAGTGCGACGTGGAGGATATTACAAATTTATGCGATTTTGCAGGCTTACAATGGAGCAAGGCTTTCGACCGCTGCTGTATCATGGGGTATGTTGGTCGATGCATCACCGCCTCGCGATGGATTCGTCTATGATGGAGATGATAAGAATGTCGATCAAGATTACCAGGTACGGCGTTTAATATTTCAACCTTATTGAAAACTTGCTCTATATATGTTTAGTGTGACAAATCGTCTTTGCTGTACAAACGTGAGTACCATCCAGTCTACATGAATACAATGATATGAAATTGCAAAGTTTATATTTTCCACAGAAGGCCTGCGACTGCAGATTTGTAATGAAGCTAGATATGACCAGGATATTTGCGCATGAAATGTTTAGTTTTCTACTGTAACAGTAGTATACTTGAAGCCTCAGTCCTGTCAATTTCTATACTAATTACTGACATCTGGAGGACACATTCCCTTCGATGTCGGCAAGCCAAATGTCTTTTCTCAAATTCGTCAATTTGTTTTACAACATTGCAACTTGTTTGACTTTTCGCCAGACTCACTTGGACTACCTTGCAGTACACTGGGGTGGTTTCTACGATCCACATTCTTCCATCACCGGATATTCATTGAAAATCGGAACTTGTTTGAATTGTGACGATGTCATGAAAGAAGAAGACGTTGGATATTCTTTCGGTAACAACAATAATGAAAAATCATAAATAATAATTGTAAGAAAGCTGACCATACCACTTCCTATCCCATAATTGGAAAATATATATATTCTGATTCAACTGTAATGCTTTGTGTGCATATCAAAAGTACGAAGGTCTTGGGATCTGTATCTTTAAATATTTGTCGCCATGTAGGTCTTATTTCTGAAAACTTTTATAGTTGTACCATTGTCGTGAAAACAAAGCCCTTTTCATTATACGTTTAGAAATGAGAATCTCAAACCTCAACTTGGAACCTGGTTTGAGGTACTATGCAACCGTCACTGCATGTAACGCTGCTGGACTGTGTACGACTGTAATGTCTGATGGTATCATACCAGATAACTCGCCACCCATTGCTGGCAAAGTATACGACGGAGTGAGTCACGGAGACCAGGAATTCCAGTTTTCAAGGTAAATGAAGCAAAAATTTGGCTCTCACGTGTTGAAATCGCCTTTCGAAGGTATTATTTTACGGTAGTTTTTCTTTTAAAGTTTTAACACTTGTAGTTTCAAACTTCATGTATCTGCGAACACCTTGTCTACTTTTGAGTATATTGTCATTGCTTATTATTGTGTCTGCAGTGTTGGTCTCTGGTAATCATTTTTCCTGTGTGCCAATGTACAAGTCTTTGTGTTGCTTTGATAAGAAAAATTCAGCAAGATAAAATGGATGCAGCGACGTACTAAGTTCTCGATTTAAGCGACGTAAGTTCTCAATTTGTAAAAAAAATAATAATGAATGTGAATACATCTTGCTATATAAAGTTTATTTGTAAGTTTATACAATCAACTTTGCTTGATTTCTAGGACTTCGTTGTCGGCTCACTGGTATAATTTTCATGATCCTCATTCTCAACTCTCACATTACGAGCTTCGTGCAGGAATGACACCCGGCGGTAACGATATTTTACCGAGAACTAGATTACACCTGACAGAGAAGGCATTTACATCAAGTTACCAAACCAACTACAAATTGCCACCCCGATTTATGTTACCGTTACAGCATTCAATAAAGCAGGTATATTCATTTTCCGGTATCCATACAATTTAAATGATTGTTTTCGAAAGGGTAATAACTTTGATTGTGACAGTGTATATAGCCGTCTACAATGCTCTCTACCGTCCATGCTTGGATGTAAAACTGTGTATCCATAGCTTATGAGGCATGTCGTAGCCAGGTCCTCCGAACATGAAGCAAATTGACGTAGAAATGCCGGTCCCAGTCTGATTCGCATACCACTGATAACTAAACATTCATTAGCAATAAAATGTTTCGTTTGTTCCCAGGCCTTTTTACTGAGGAGTCGTCTAATGGGGTTATCGTCGACGTCACTCCGCCTACGCTGATTAAGAAGCCTAGATTTGACAGCACCATGGGATCAGTATTCAATGGAACTCAGGTACAACATGCATCGTGACCATACACGTGACTATTCATGAATTACTGTCAATTTATGAGCATATACACTGAAACACGATTGCAGTTTCGTTATTTTTATGGTAAAATTTCTTCTCTGAAAAAACACGAAGCTGGCAGTCAATTAGTCAATAATTTTAACATAAAACGTGAGTCATGGTCTCGGCAAAAGCTACATATAACCTTTTCCGTATTTATTCAGGTATGGGTTTCACTACTCACGGTATCATGGGAGTTTTATGATCCTGACAGTCCAATTGAAACTCAGCTGCTATCTGTCTCCACTCATCGCCTGTCTGATATGACCGTTCCGTCTGTGGAGGTAATTCTTAAACCCAACGTTTATAATATCCCAAACATGTATTCTGTAAACAGGGTCACATTTGTGCTGCAGAAACAGGTACAGCTTTCATAAATCGGAAAAATACAACCCATGTAAACTTTTATTGGTTGCTGTGTGTCTGTATGTTTTGATTGGGCATTTGTGACTTCGTAATTTCCTATTTCACACCCGTGTAACTCTGATTATTTACAGGTACAAGGCAATCTTCATCAGTACACATTCACCAACCTATCACTGCAAGATGGTAACACCTACTATGTCCACGTGATAGCATGCAATGCAGCTAAACTGTGTTCATCCAGCGACACGGACGATATCTTGGTAAGAATAACCTCTATTTATTTTGATGGCTGTCTTTCATCATGTAAACATACCCCTACATTTCCAATAGAAATGGAAGGTTAATGTACATAGTAAAGAGCACTGCCTTTTCTGCTTGTTTTCTACTCTGTGTCATTTTAGAGATAATAATAAATCCAAAACACTGTTTGCCAATCATCCTTCAAAAGCTGCCTGCTGTTTTTCAGGTGGATTCGAGTCCTCCGACTGTTGGCACTTTCGCTGTGGAGACCGACCACTCGGCGGATTTGACGCGTCACAGGGAAGGCTGGATGACGTATCATCAAGGCCAGGGGCAAAACTCAGCAAATGTTAAACTAGCTTGGTTAGGATTTGCAGATATTCACACAGGAATAAGACATTACCATGTTGGTATAGGCAGTAGATATGCTTCATGGGATATGACTGGGGTAAGTAAGGCATCAACATATGTGTTTATATGACATAGAATCTTGTGCCTCGAAGTTGCTGTATTCAATCCACTTCTATTTTCTTATTTACTCTTTACTATTTGATGCTGACATGTCCATAGAGTTAACATAGTCATTTTTTCTGCCTTTTATCTGTTTGTCAAAGATTTATCTTTTCACGGGAAGTCTCTGACATCTTTGTAAGCCTCAATATTTGTACTCTGTCTACCAAAGGTACTCAGTTTGGTAGAATATAAGATAAAAATCAGAAAACGACGCATTCTGGCATCACAATAATGTATATAAGTCGCAGTTTATGGACGAGCGAGCTTAGAGTAGTCCCATGCGTGATTTAGACCAATCGAGTCGAATTAATAGAAAACTTTCTTTGAAAACAGCAAAGGCAACTAGAGTGTTCATCGAAAGTGTTTTATGCTTGGATCGGGGATGCATAGGCACAAGACTTTCTAATCAATTTATTCCCACGCAGAATATAACAGTACAAGTTCCTCATTCCAACGGGACTTCTCATTTCGATGAAGGTAGTATACAAACGGCGATTATCGATATCAACAGAGACCTTGTTCCTGGCGAATACATTTATTGTACACTGTGGGCTGTCAATGAGGTACAGTAAATATTTGGAGACTATTTTTTCAAAAAATGGTTGTTTTCTCATAATAGCATGCATAATTCTCGACCACAGGTGAGTTATAGTTTGACGGTTTCACGTTCGTTGCTGTCATGTAGTATTTTGTTTACCGATTAATATTAATATACGCACATCGATAAGAAATCATAAAGTTATAAACTAGTTTGCTTCCCTGACAATAACGAAATATGTCTTGTAATGCCAATTGCATCATAGTTGATGCTTGTTCCATAGAATTGGAACGTTTATTGGAACAAAGTTGTCAATTCATGTGTTTAAACATATCTTTAATACCCACTATATTTATTACCACTATATTTATTATAATGTTACTCAGGTTGGGCTACGGAGCTATGAAGCCCATGAAACATTTGTGGTGACAAAATCTAATGACCACAGCGGGATTCTGTCATTATTGAGGCGATGTGATATACAGACATGTCAAGGTGACTGCACATGCGCAGCACAAAATAAACCGTGTGACCATACGCCTACTCGATGCTTTGACGTCACAGGTGGGACTAATGTTTTCTCTATCGATAATCACTTATTTACTACAGTTATAAAACATAGGGTCGTATAGGGATCAGTCGACATATGTACACACGTACGTACGTACGCATGTACGTTTGTGTCTCTGTCTTGTCTGTCTGTCTCTGTCTGTTTGATTGTCTATCTGTCTCAATGTATGTATGTATGTATGTATGTATGTATGTATGTATGTATGTATGTATGTATGTATGTATGTATGTATGTATGTATGTATGTATGTATGTATGTATGTATGTATGTATGTATGTATGTATGTATGATATTGCAAAAACTTAAAATTGCTAGAGATACGTTATATGCATGTGTGCAGAAGTGTTATGGGTTGCTGATCAATTTTTTTTTAAATTAATATATAAGCAAAAAAATATGCAAATAATCATAGAAGAACAAGAATGGTTAAAACTTTAAGTATTTGCTTGATTGCTGATATATTTGGTATATTTCTAGGGATACCGAACTTATATTCGCTAAAGTTACCATGAAATTTGAATATTAATTGTTTGCTCATCAAATCTTCTTTGTCGCTGCACTTCAAAGATCTTTGAATCTTAATCTTTAGATTCCTGTGATTTACTTCATTCATTATGTTCAAACAACAATTGAATTTTAATATTGTATTTTGTAACTCATTTCTTATTTTTTGTTGAACATTCTATTGACAGAAAATGATCAGTATGAGCAGATCAAGGTTTTCGACGTAACTGACTACAGAGATACAGAGTTAATTGGTGATGCTTTTCAAGATGTCAATTTCACGGCTTCAATTTGTGCTCTATCGGCCAGATGGAGAGTAATGACTAATGGTAAGAAGTGATGATGATGATGATGATGATGATGATGATGATGATTACCGACGAACAGAGTACATGACTTCGCTGTAACTTAGTATGGGCTGACTGAACAATAATATGCACATGCCTTAAACTTTTTGCGATACAATCTAATATTGCTGTATCTCGGCACTCACTTCGTTGTAGAACATTTTCATTCTAGGACCATTACACAGAGATCCCTAATCCAACAGAATTCGTCCATTCTTGTCACAAGAAAAACGTATGAATACTTCCTGTGTGAAGATGGGTGAAAAAGTCCATTTTTTTAGCCCAAAGTCTAATTTTACTATGCAAGTTTTTTTTTCCCAATGCGATGATGAACTTTAATTTATAACTCAAACAGACATATTTTTAGAATCGCCACACAGCGGATATTGAGTTTAGTGTTTGGCGATAGAATGTCTGCAATAAGCTCCACATATGTTCGCATATTAACAATCATGCGGTTAATTTGGTGATAAGTGCTGATGATGAATCAACAGTGGAGACTTTGTCATCATTGTTGACAAAGAGTTGCAATTCAATTTCGTTGATCACTAATAAGACTATCCAAATGACACAATTCAGACAGGCAAATAAACGAAAAAGGACGAAAATATTCGTGTGATTATGGTATACTTTATGCATGTTACAAACTCCTATATACAGCATTCACCCCATTTTCCGTAAAAAACAAGTCAACAATCATAATTTACAACAATGGGCTTTGGCAAATTCGTGGTTGCGTAACGGTTAATGTGCCAATGGCAAAAAAAGATGATTGTAGATGAAGTTAGGTAATATCACATTGCATAGCTTAATGATATTAACAGTATATTCACACCTTGTAGGTATACCAATTCAACGTTATGAGTGGAGTGTTGGAAGCAAAGGCACGGCGCCCGGAACAGGATTGTTAGATCCAACGCTTGACAGAATATGGCACGACGCCGGTCGTGACACCCTTGCTGTATTTACCACTAAAGGAAGTAAGTCGGCTGGCCAATATTTTTTCCACTAATGCTTAATTTTCTTTCGCTCCTTAAATGAATATTTATGCAACAGACAAACTGAGACATATGTCAACGCGCATATTTGCATTTCAGTATCTCTGAATACGAAATTGGAGTATGTATTTTACGTCAAAACATGGTATGACGATATGAGGTACGCCATATTTACATCTGACGGAATAAAATCGGACACCAGTCCGCCAGCGACATCAACGTCTCGTAAGGTACGAGTTGGATATTTCTTTAGAACAGTACTTTGCAAATTGTTGAATTCGTTGATCTTATTTGATCTTTTACCCTATCTATATTTACTTTCTCTTCTTACTCGCGTGTTCTGACCATCGATAGGTTAAAGATGTACTCGACCTCGACAAACTGGTTGATGTCGACTTTTCGACGTCACAAACATATATCGGAATATCATGGAGAAACGTCTTCTCAGACAGGGATTCTGATATCAGAGAATTCTCAGTGTCAATCAGAACACATGTTGGAGGTAGGTGCCGTTGGATGACTATAGTAACATGGTTAGTTTTGCTTACATCTGAATGTAACACAGACATTGCGTGAAGACGTTCTTTGTTCACATTTATTAAACGCATTTTATGTTAAATCTCTCCATCATTCTGTATTCCAGGTGAAGATGTCATATCTTACAGTACAAATACGCAGCAACCAGATGAATACAAAGTGATGTTGACCGAGTTAAATCTTCAGCCAGGATTCAAGTACTACTCCAACGTCAAGGCTGTAAATAATGCTGGACTTACATCGATTTCATCATCTGATGGATTCATGGTGAGAATATCATAGCTTTATTAATGAGGGTATTTTCTAACTTGTTGACATGGTTTCGTCAATTAAGACCACAAACATGTATCTACATCATGATTTTGAGAGCAGTTATGTGCAGGCGTAATTGCATTGAAGTTATTCCGTTGATAATGAGAAAACCTGTTACTTTTCCAGATTGATATAGCACCACCAGAGGTCGGCGTGGTGCATGACGGTCTCGGAATTCACGATTCAGGGTATCAAAACTCCAGCAATATTTTAGCTGCGTCGTGGCATGGTTTCTCCGACTTGCAGTCATCAATTCATCATTACATATGGTGCGTTGGTACCACCCCTGGGGCAGAAGACATTCTTGCTTGCATTGACGTTGGTCTTTATCTGTCAATGGCGATATCGATGGAGGAAAGCCTTGTTGCAGGTGATGAATGTCTATATACCGTTTTCAAAGGTGCTGACCGCAGTTTGATGATAGCGCTGTGATTGAAAAAAGGGAAAAGTGCGGTTGCAGCCACTTGCCCTCTGTGTGCTTTTTTGAAATATTTACCAATTCGATTAGTGTTTAATAGCAATATTTAAAAGGCCAAAATGAAAGTCAATATTTAATATATCGACCGTGTACTTACGTAGGTTCTTCAAAACGCTGTGATAGAACATAAATAAATGTCCAATATCATAATGATACCTCCTCAGTATGGGGAGTAATTTTTATTTTCCGAATCTTTTCTGTGTTAACTTTTGATTTAAAATTAACGTTGAGAAATATTTCTGAACTGCAGGTCAAAGTTACTTCTCGAAGGTCACGGCTGTCGATGCTGCCGGCCTTCAGTCCAAACCGGCCTTTTCAAATGGTATCACCGTGGACACGACAACCCCCGAGGCAGTGGAAAACATCGTCAACGGCACGAACTTGATCGTTAATCCTTCATTTGAAGAATTTGAAACACACGATGGTCAAACTGTCAACCAGACAGATTGCAATGATCCAGAAATACTATCTGTCTTCCGACAGTGTGGCAGGTGCAAGGAACGGGACATGTTTTCACTGGTTCTGATGCGAATGCCAACTCTGGTAATGCCTTTATGAACATCTATGGCAGCGTATCACAGACGGTCATAACCACAGTTGGCGGAAAGTACAAAATTTCATTCTACGCAAGTCATTTGCCCGGGTTGACCACTTCACTTCTGTCACAAGAGGGATATATTCGCCTTCCGGGTATACAACGAGTCTTTAAATTGTTCCAAAGAAGTGCCAGGACTCAGAGTCAGTTGGACTGGTATGAGCATGTCTATTACTTCACAGCTACGGCAGCGTTATCAGACATTACTATTGGCTCCTTTGGAGATAAAAGTGGTAAGCGATATCATTTCTCGTTTTGAATATCACCAATTTGGAACCGGTGCAAATCAATCAAATCAGTTACACTAAAACTGAGACGATGCATTTGCATCATTTAATTTGCAAAATGTCAGATTTATGTATCGATCCTGTTTCCATTACTTCTTCTAATATTAGATATTCACGTACACTTAGTTATGACCTTTTCTTCTGTTTGTATTACTGTTTTGCCAGCATTGATCTTTTTAGGCAAATGACTATATCACATTTTAGGGATGCAAGATTGGCTGATTTTAGTCATTCCTTATTGCCTAAATTGCTTTAAGTGTACGTTGTTGTGTAATGGCGCTCCGATATTATAACGATTATTATATTTGCGAATTTATAATTCAAATTAAAGCATTCAGTCACTGTCATAATTCACATTCACCGTATAAACACTTTTGTTATTACGCCAACGAAACCGACATTGCCAGTAGTAGTTATTAAATATGTACAATCTGCATATAAAAATTTAAAACGTTATTTACAAGTGCACTGTATGTCGACCGGCCATGCTAAAATCATTTTTTTATTTCCTCTCAGGTATTTCACTAGATGACGTACGTCTTTATCCCTTGCACTCCAACTCTAAACAAGAGAGTAGCGAATCACTTGATCCCATCCATGTGCATATTCGTACAGATGGCAAGGAATTTTCTCTGCATGCAAGCTGGACTATCACTGACCGAGAAAGTCCGATAGTAGACTACATGATCGCAATTGGTACTGTTAAAGGTAATAGACCAGAACTGTGTACTACACATACATGTGTGATCGCTCGTCCAGTTCGTTTAACTTCAATGCGATCATTGAAAAATAAGCTCTTCAGACTGTAAAGAGTACAACAACGATAACACGAAAAAACATTGAAAAAGTATAACCTTGTAATTGGGGCCGATAATTACGACTATCCTACGAAATCATTTTTCCGATTTGAAATTTTTAAAACATTTTCTTGCTCATAAAATGTGTACACCTTAAAAAAATAAGTGCAGGTAAATATTAATGTTTTGCTTTCACATATTACCTCCTATATTCATACCCATTTAATGTAGGAGGGACACAGTTACAAGAATTTCGATCTGTTGGTCGTTCGTCTCAAGTATCAGTGAATGACCTTTCACTGACACACGGTTTACCAGTTTACGTCACCGTTGTGGCAAAGAATGCCGCTGATCTGACTGCAGTGTTCTACTCTGAACCAATCATGGTTGACATCACACCTCCAGACATTTGTTGTGTCGGGGTGAGTAGGTTCAGCTTCGCGATAAGTTTAGTGGAAAGTCGTTGTTTCGATCTGTGACAACACATGACAGGAGAGAGAGAGATGCATGGAGATCATAAGTGTACAACTGGATCCCCCAGAATAAAAATAAACATACAGGGAAAAATAAAAAATAAATATTATAAACTTTGTGGAGCATTATGCTATTAATGGATAGAAATACCAAGTAGTGAACCATTACAGTCTCAAATATTGCACAATTGTGATGGTATATTTCAGGAGGTAAAGTCTAATATTTCGACCAGTTCACTTAATATTTCAGTAGAGTATGCTTTCCCATATCTGCATGTACATATCTCTATAGGATGGTCCTAATGAGGATGAAGATCTCACTCACCAGACATCGTCTGTGATCTCAGTTCATTGGAGGGTTAGTGACCCTGAGAGTGGAATCGAGTATTGTGAATGGGCCGTAGGTAAGATGACATTGACAAATATTCTTCCTTTTTTTAATGCTTAACGAATTAGCTTGACTATGTTTTTGTGGATTCTACTTTAGTATTCATCGCATACTGTTTGGTGATAAATATTTATCTTTTTCGACCGGTGAGCGACACTAGTATAAGCAGAAGACAGATGAAAATAAACCCGTCAAAATCATCATTATCAGTATCTACATTTTCATAGCGAGATTATGCGTGGGGTCCTATTTTCCCCAAAGGTCTTCAGAACCAACTCCATGAGCTTCAATTTCCTCTGCGCAAGAACTTTGCCAACAACTGAAACCTGCCTTTGCCGCCCTCACAAATGATCTCCAACCGCCGATTACACTACTTCTGACGTCAGAAGTAGCTGAATGTGGAAAATCGAAACCGTGTGCACACTAGTCACGAGGTTTACAATTTTCCACATTGAGCATATTTCATATCTTTCATGATTAACAGGAAGAGCGCCATCGTCTTCAACACTGTCTCCCTTCACAAGAACAGCAACCTTGTATTCTGCTACAGTAGATCTTGAAAATCTCCTACATCATGCGGAGACTGTGTACTGCACTGTGCGATGTAAAAACTTCGTAGGGTTGGTCAGTGAGATTGTGTCCAGTGGAGTCACCATCGTCAAGGAGGCACCTCACTCCCATGATGCAACGCTTCGTGTCGTCATTTCCTCCCCAACCGTGTACGATGCGCGAGAAAATCATCAAACAGAAGTTAATAGTATCAGTATTGCATGGGATGGATTTTCCGATTTGTCTGGTATATCCAACTTCGAGGTGAGATTTACAATGCTCCGAGTTTTTGAATAAATGAAAAGCCGTACAAATGTCTTATTTACAATGTGCTTTGTATATACAAAAAAAACATATTATAAACAATAAAATATGTAGCCTTGTTTTATTTCTTTTTTGTTATTAAATGTTTTCTCATTTGCATCTATTCCCCTTCAGTGTAATTTGGTGTCCGACAAAGGACAGACGCCAGAGAGATCGAGGATCGTCGGGAACAGAGGTGAAAACACTGTAGTGTTGAAGGGTCTTTCCTTGAAGTCCTATAAAACCTATCAAGTACAGTTACGGGCCGTTAACTATGGCGGGTTTAAGAGTGAACCCGTCATATCGAATGTCACAATAGAGACGTGTCCACCATATCTTACAGGTAAATTTATCGATAATGGAATACTGTAACATTGAAGTAGAAAAATAATACTAGCACATACATCAAAGCAATGGGAGCTTTGAAGTTTGATGGATTGATAATGGACTGTGTTGAGCGCTATTTGAAACGCAGATATTACCAATTATGTCACGTTCACAAAAACAGTGTTTTAGCGTCGGTTTCATAACTTGCAAACTATTTTCGTATAGACAGATTTCCGCTTACATAGCTATTGATAGCATTGTAGCTAACGCAGCTTATTGATTTTTTAGCTCACGTGTGTAAACACGTGGGCTATTGTCATAGCGATGTCTGTCTGTCTCTCCGTGTGTGTGTGTGTTAGTGTGTGTGTGTGTCTGTCTGTCTGTCTGTCTGTTTACACGATAACTCAAAAACGCCTGAACGGATTCAAGTCAGATTTGGTACACAGGTACCATATGCTACTTGCAAGAACTGATTAGATTTTGGTTAGTGTGGCTTGCATATTAATGAAGTTATGCAATATCGTTTTTTTTCCATACAATGGTTTCCCTATGGAGACGGTAATGACAGTGTAGACATATATCAAGAAATACTGCACAAAATTTCATGAAACTTTTCACAGATGACAATCTCAGAACATTATGATGATACTGTGAGTGTCATGTCAATTACCTTCTCATTTGCATATCTAATGAACTTTTGTTATTAGTGAGATAACTCTGAAATTCCTGCACCAAACTTGATGATACTTGCAACAAATATTGATCTGATATATATCTAATTATACTTAGAAGCATTAGACAGTGTCAAGTTAATAAATAGGTCATTTGCATATTTTATGAAGTTTTGTAATTAGTCATATAACTCCGATATAACTTCACCAAATGTGATGAAATCTGCTGCAGATACTGATCCGACTGATATCTAACTGTAGTGTAAAGCATTCAGTAGTGTGAAATTAATTAAGGGTTCATTTGCATATTTAATGAACTTTGTAATTAGGTTTATAACTCTGACAATAACGGCACTCAAGTCTTTGAAATTGGGTACAGATATTGTTTTGATAAATATCTAATTGTACTGCGAAGCATTTGGCAGTGTCAAGTTAACAAATAGGTCATTTGCATATTTTATGAAGTTTTGTAATTAGTGATATAACTCCAAAATATCTGCACCAAGTGTTATGAAATCTGCTGCAGATACTGATCCGACAGATATCTAATTGTGGTGTAGAGCATTTACTTGTGTGAATTAATTAAGGTTTATTTGCATATTTAATGAACTTTGTAATTAGTGATATTACTCCAAAATTACAGTGTTAAATTTGATGAAACTTGCTACAGATGTTGATCTGATAAATATCCAATTGTACTGAGAAGCATAGAACAGTGTCAAGTTAATAATTAGCAGTTATTTCGGAGTTATATGACTACTTATAAAACTTCATGAAATATGCAAATGAGCATCAAATGTGATGAAAACTGCTGCATATACTGATCTGACAGATATCTAACTGTGTTGTAAAGCATTTAGTAGTGTAAAGTTAATTAAGGGTTCATTTGCATATTTAATAAACTTTGTAATTAGGTATATAACTCTGAAATTACAGCACCAAATTTTGTGAAACGTGCTACAGATATTGATTTGATAAATATTTAATTGTGCTATGAATCATTGAACAGTGTCAAGTTAATATAGGGTTTATTTGCATATTTAACGAACTTTGTAATTAGTGACATTACTCTAAAATTACAGCATTAAATTAAATGAAACATGCTACAAATGTTGATCTGATGGATATCTAATTGTCCCATGAAGCATTGAGCAGTGTCAAGTTAATTAACAGCTCATTTGAATATTAAATAAAGTTTTGTAATTAGTGATTAAAATCTGAGAGTACTGTGCGATATTGAAAAAAACCTGCTTCATTAGTGATAACATATATCTTATTGTTCTGTGAAGCGTACTACTATTAATGAACCTGTTGTAAAACACGTGAGCATATTCAGTTCATATCTGGTTTATCATTCATCAGGTCATGACGTCACCACGTCTGGTTAGCGACAACACAGTACATTTAGACTGGACCGAACTGTTCATCAGCAACTCGTCTCTCACCTATGAGCTGTCAATCAGTTCGGTACCTGGAGGAAGTAATGTTCTTAAATGGTTTGAAACTCGCGCCTCGGATTATCTCTTGACTGGTGTGGATCCGTCGTTGAAATACTACCTTACAATAGTTGCTGCGAACGAGGCTGGCCTCTTTGAAAGCTACAACACAGAATTTTGGTATTCATAAAGTTCTTTGCAATCTTCATAGTGGCAGGAACTGCACAAGGTTTTGCAAGTTGCTTAACTCAAAGAACTAGATTTCCGATCAAATCCGATAAAACTTAACTGATTTGGTAATTTCTCATTGTTTTCGCGCTTACTTGTTTTAAAACTTGTGACAGAAATATATACCCGGCGAATATTTGCTTCTCAAACGGAACGTCTATTGCCATTAATAACGGTATATCGTGAGCGCTTGTTGATATGCAGGGCGTTAATGTATTTAAGCGAGCAAAGTGTTGTCAAAATGTTAATATACTTCTCAAATTTTGAATATTATTTTATTCAGACTTTGATATTCTTTCCGTTAAGATTTACCAGATCTCCAATAGCCTGGGACAATCCTTACAAACATTTTATCAAGTATAATTACGGTGATACCTATTAACATTTTATTAAAGCAATTGTATTATTTAATGCGTTTTTAGTGTAAGCAATGTATCATAACATCTAAGATTTCCCATTTACAAAACTCCAATATGGCCATCAGGCCACTTCTCCATTACTTGACCAATAAATGACTATACTGTTCAAACAATCAAGAGCATTAGAACTATTTCTTCAGCGGGCATTTTAGTAGGGTCAAGGATATGATTTAATAAAATTCAAAAAAACTGGACATGGATTCTATACAAACTTAGTGTTGATAATCTATTTACTAGAGTAATTTAAGAGATAAGGTAACATGTGAGAAAAACCTACCGTAACGAAAACCATGGAATAATGTTCAAAAATATACTCCCAAAGCAACACAAAATTTGAAGTGAAATTAGTGTAAGCACTATAATGTTTGCGAAAGGCATTTGCATCAGTCACTTTATTTGGCAGCCCTATTGTTGTTGTTTTTAGCAAAAGATCTACGATAACCTTGAAGTGATGTTCAGAATTTTTGTTTGCAAGAAACAAAAGACCAAAAGTCACATATTGTTTTCACTGGAGTTTAACTTTTTTCCTCTTCTTCTTCCTCTTCGTCTTCTACTTCTTCTTCTGCCATAACAATTTTGCCAAGACAGATCTCCAAAACCGCTGCTGTAGCCTTTTCAAACTTGCAGGGCGCATTAAACATACAAAGTACGAGTGACATGACCCTTTCAATACAGTGGGTCGTGTGACATGGCTGCCATCTTTGATTGAAATATTGAATTCTCCCTAATTTGCATAAAATCATGTAACTGTTAACACCATTTTTAGGCGACGTTATAAATTCAAAATTTCAAGGTCATTGACCGTGCCGTTTCTGAGAGGGAGATTCTAAGTAATTAAATTTATATTTTTCCATAACTAATTGGTTATGCAAAGTCCCCGTATCTCGGGAACTGTACATGGCCTACAGGTTTTGCCGGGTTCGTGTGAGCCAGTATTGAACCATTTTTTCGACAAATTTTGGATTACCTTGATTGTCCTTTGACGTACTCCCACGCAAAGACCGTCGCACCAAATGACTTGAAATTTGGCACTTGGGTAAAACTTAAAGACCACATTTTACATTTTTGTTACCATGCCGACTGGTCATATGACCCAGCGGCCATCTTCGATTGAAACATTTAAATCAATCTCATTTCCATTAAACGGTAATCAATCAAAATTCTGTCAACAGTATTTGTTGACAACAGGGGAAGGCTCCTTCATGGCAAATTTTAGAGGCCTGTGTCAATCGAATAATGTCATGTATGGGCCAAATTGACCCTGGCATCATACTGTTACTCATTAATTATGCACATATCTAATTTTAAGGTACGGGTATGACGCATTCTGCAGTCTGTACTCACGGTATTCACAAAGGCTACAAACATTTGATATTGATTTAAGACTAATTGTAATACATTTTATTTGACTATTTGCTTCAATCGCCTGTTTGATTGAAAGGAAACTTGAAAGCAGGTTTATCAAATTATAAAAAGTCAACAAACGTCTACACACAATTGCAAAGACAGTTTAAAATAAGTCAAATATTGTAAAAACGGTGCAGTTATAATCAATGAAACTATCATTCATGTCGAATTATTTACATTCAGGCTAAGTAATGAAGACACGCGTTTCTTTATTTATCGGTCAAGTTCAAAGTGACGTTCGGCATTTGAATAAGCAAAACGGTATTTATTCTAATTATGGCGGAAATTTATAGGGTTATAAAAGGTATTCAGAACAGATCACCTATGCAAGCTACTCTCTAGAATGGCAAGTATATGCAAACACCACAATCATTAAAAAAATATTCTGTTCACTATGAATTACTCAATGGTAACAATATTCTTGCAAAACTACTAAAACTGAAGTTAGATATCAGGGCAAATCAAAGCTTAGGCCTCTGTTTCAAGATCATTCAGAGTTACAGGTTGTTCATCGTTGCCAGCAAGTGCCCATGCAGCTCTCTGAAAGATAAAATTGACAATTTTGGTATTATGTGATATTCGTTGGATATTTCACTTTCATATTGACGGCAAAGAAGTTACTCCAGCTTTGAAGTTGCGCGCAATAGCGGCTTACAGTGAGTGACTTTAAATTTCAGTCCCGTCTTCTGGCAATTGAATCCTAGTAGAGAATGTATGAAGTCATTTCAGAGTTGTAATTACCAAACAGCACTACACATTTAAAACACCTGTTCATTGCACTGCTCATGTGAAGACAACAGTAAAGAGTTAACATACCGGAGCGAATGGTCTGTTGACGAATCCAAATCGTTCAAGTGTAACGGGAGCTACTTTCAGCTTCTCTCCTTGATGATGTATCTGGAAGTCATGACCATAAAAACAATTTTTAATGAAGTGAACTTCAGTAATTGTTAATAACTTATTAGAATAGTTAGACGAGCAAATAATAGGAAATACTTTTAATATCAAGACCAGATCTCATACCATATTGTTATTGTTTGTGCCAGTAACTCCTGACACCTGTGTCAGACTTGTTCCCATCATGGCAGTCTCCTCCACCTTGCCATCATTCTTGTCAACTTGTGTCTCCTCAGTAGGATTTGTTGCTTCCAGGACGATCGTCTCATCTATATCTTCCTCTTCCAATTCACAATTATCCTCTTGAACATCAGACACGGTCGTGGTGTCTTCAGTTTCGAGTTCTCGTCGATCTTCAGGGATACTATGTTGTTCGTCTTGAGCGGGAGACGGGGATCTTGCGGTCAAATTCTTCATTTCCGTTTCGCCCAAAACTGGTTGACATGTTGTCTCTATTGGTTCAGGTCTACGGTATTAAGTGAAACAGGCAAAAAAGACATTTTCTAAGAATTTTATGGAACAGGTTTAGTATCAATACAATCATATATTCTAAAAGAGAAAAAATCAGAAAAGACAGAGAGAGTACTAAAGTGCTTACGCAACAACCGTCATCTTTTTCTTCTTTTGGTGAAGTCTGCGACATCCAATGATTGTAAGTGCGATGAGGATGATAACAACAAATACAACGCCAATCAAAGCAGTGTACGAAGCTGGTGTTGCCCCGCTACATGGCCAGTTGACATTTTCACAATGACAAGAATGAGCTTCTCCCTACAAAGGAAAGTTAAAAATTCTTAAATTGTTTAGTAAGTTACAGAGTTTCTAACAAAATAATCTTACATGTGAATTCCGAATGAAAGCCAGCCTATTACTTTGATTGAAATGCTCACTTGCAAAGTGGTCACATCAGACAGGAGTCAGATTTTGCTGCAAAATGGAATTGAATGATGTTTAAAGCTATATTTCTATACTGAAATTTAGCAGTCGCCGTGTTAAATTTGAAATCGTTACTGTGGAGTAACAATTATAGGAGAGTAACGGATCTTACCAGGTCGACACATGTGTAGTTGTAAGGGCATGGATTTGAATAACACAAGCTAAGTTCAGTCTCACACAGTGTTCCAGTAAAACCTGGAGGGCAGCTGCACGAATACCCGTCAAATCCACTTGTTCTCTCTGTGCTGGAGCAATCTGGATCATGCTCTGGTCCGGTGCATACTCCACCATTCATACATGGGTTGACAAGGACAAACACGTCAATCACAGCAACCTGAGAATATGCACCGTCTTGATCGACCGCGTTGATTTTGAACGAGTCTTTCCCGGTGAAGTCAACGAAAGGCGTGTACTCTAAGGCGCTGAAGACCCAAGCCAGTCTGTCTCGCTCATGAGGAATCACGAGTCCACAAGGAAACACGACTATTGGTACGTCGGGACTTTGGACAGAGAGGTGTTCGTCGGTTATATTCATTGGACCACTGCAGTCACCATCAATGAAGGTAACTTGGGTGTGCTGCGATCCAATTATAAGTTCACCGTGTTCTGGGGGATCAAAGGTTAATGTAAGCATGTCAGATGTGTCTGGATCAAATGCTCCAACAACAGCTTCAAGTCCAAGGTAGAAGTCATCATCAGCATGACGCTGTTCTGCTGTCGTTGTTGTTGGCGCGTTGTGATCGTTGTTGAGAACACTTCTGTGATTGACAGAAAACAACAGTTCGGGATTGTCATTAACTCCCCTTATATTCATTTCAATGGTGGAAACCGTCGAGAGTTCTTCAAAGTCGTCATCCCTGTCTTCTCGTGCAATAACTGTAACATAGTCGACGCCGTAACAATCTAAACATGGCCTGTACGTGAACTCACCATCAGCGGACACTTTCACACTCTCAGCAGAATGCGGTGATGCTGGATCGAGATGAAACGTTATGACGTCATCATCCGCATCAAAGGCCGTAAGTTGATATCTTAGAGTGCCTCCATCTTCCCACATCCATAGATTAGAGGCTGAAGTAAACACAGGTGGAGAATTGCTGAACGGTCCTATGATTGCCAATGTAAATTCAGTGGGACCAGAAAGAATCCTTGGTTGACATCTTTCCGTCGTCGCCCTGTGTATGACTCACTTACGCTCGTTGTTGCACACACCTGAACGAAATATTGAAGCAGTATGTTATGTTATGTTATGTTATGTTATGTTATGTTATGTTATGTTATGCTATGGTATGGTATGGTATGGTATGGTATGGTATTAGGTTTAAAATCAGCTGTCACATAAACAATTATAACGATCGGTGATTTTGAACAAAATATTACGAAAGGAGATTCTTAAGTTATTTACCTGTACCGTCAACAAACTGTTTTCTTTGTCGTGTTTATATTCACCGAAACTTTCCGAGCAAGTATGGCTTACATCTTTCCATTGATGCATCTCTATAGCAGAAAACAGACAAATATAAGTATCAGTCTGGTATCGAACCTCTACGTCTAGTGAAAGTCAACGTTTATGGTTAAAATGTACAGTGTTCAGTATCAAGTGGCTTTAAAGTTTGATAAATTTGCCATCTGAAAACTGTAATTAATTGTCTACCAATATCTAGGTGCATGGTACGAGTTCTAATGCTGACATTTTTATTTCGGTTTGAGAAATATCAAGAACAATACTACACCGGACCTACCGCTATCCCAGTACAAAATCGCCGGCTCCGTTTCGCTGCTGTCGCTGGCAAATGAAGACGAATCATATCCAACAGATAACTCGAAGGGTTCTGTTAACGGCGTGCCACCAATAGTTGTGACGTAAAATGTTGGTCCAATGATACTGCGAATTCTGTGTAATTAAATTGTGATGATTGCGATACATTTGGTAAATGCGTACATTAACTGGGATACATTGATAAAATTATTAAAAAATGTTATGTCACATTAACATTTTAAGGAGACAAAATAGATTTCTTCGGCAGCTGGAACGTAATCGGAGTCTTTAGGAATCGCCAAATCATAATGGAACATTCACGATGGTAAAGTGCAGGAGTGTTCAGCGTACCGAATTCTCTGTACACCAAGCCATGAATATTTAGCATACCTTCTGTGCAGATACCTGTCTGTGTCAGCCATCGTTGTTTCGGGGTCAACTATGTACGGTGTGAAACTAGTTGACGCGTCAGATACATACTCATCAGTGACGTCATCATGATTCAGCAAGCCGACAATCACGTTCTCTCCCGTTTCCACTGATCAATAAAATATTTGTTGTCATGGTCAGACGTTTCTTCGACTTATCTATCTATATAGCATGCTATTTTGAGTTCGTTGAAAATTGATAATCACGTTTAGCTTACTCTAATGCTACGAGTTTTCTTCTTTTTCTCGCAACGGAATGGAGAGAATGTGTACGTAAAAAGGTGAAGTGTAGTGTGGCAAGATAAAAGAATTGTCACAGATAGCGCGACTGCTAGAACTGTAATGTTTAACTTCTATTATCAATCTTATCTCCATTATTATGGTTCTCCGCCTAAGATGTGGAAACCTAACATTTCGATGGAGGTGGGCCTGGAATTTAGATAAGGTCAGGGGTACCATTTGTTTTGGCAAAGGTATTTGGAGGCGAAATAAAGAAATTTATATGACATCATTTGTGGTTTGAAGGCAAAAAATCAATCTATTTCAAATATTTGACCACGTGGGTTTGTGGCAAGGAGGAAGCAAGAAACTGTGGATCAAACAACATCTGTTTCATATAACGATCAAACCAGTAATTTTGAAGCGTAATTGTGCCATCACACGTATAACATTTCTATTATTCGTATATTGTCCCGTAATTAGGAGTACATTTGGATGCGAAAATAAAAGTATTCACCATTTTCCTTAAAACCTGCAGATTTGACCGAGTCACCGTGTTTATGAAGGGTTTTCACACCACTCTTGTCGATTTGTAAACCATCTTCTGCTTTTAACAGATGATCTTCCGCTCCTTGAAGAAAGTAGAAATAAAACAAAGGGAATTCAACAGATTTTCGATCGGATTCGAAACTACAACGTACAGCATCTAGTCACCTAGCAAAGACATTGCAATCAAAACCGCCCCGCCAAATTCCCACTCTTATAAAGAGTGTCAATAACCTAGCTAAGCAGTGTCTCTGTGGTACATTTTAATTACACAGTACATGTGCAGCATACGAAAACTTGTTAAAACATAGGACAGCAAAAATACAATGGAAGGCTTAAAACCTTTGCCCAAACTTTCCTTAAGAAAACTTTCAACCATTCTCTTTAATCAAGAATAAAAATCACGGGTCCTCGTGCAAATTTTACTATTAGACAAACGAATGAAATATTTACTGGTACTGGAAAGTTAAAATAACCACCATCCCTGCGTTATCTATATGGGCGAAAATAAATCAATTTAACAAAAATAAGCCAGTGAAGACTTTATTTATTTCGTAGTCTTCAAAATGAGCGCCTGCAAGTGGTAGGCCTATATATATATATATATATATATATATATATATATATATATATATATATATATATATATATATATATATATATATATATATATATATATATAAGTTTGTAATTAAGCAGTCGGTGAACTGATATTCATGTTCGCAAAGTGTCAGAAGTACATTAAATGTTTTTTATGACTGGTTATCATTATTTATATTTCTTAAAATATAAGTAAGCCAATGATCAGTTTTCTGGTTGTAGGTGTTCTCAAGTACAATCTTACTCGTTATTGTCGTTTTCGAGGATTGCATATCTTCACAGAGGTGACCCTTCGTGCACACTGTTATTCTAGACACCAAAGTCCTACAGAATAAATAATACGTACATTGTCGTGGAAGAATTAAGTTTAAGAAACGATACATGCAGTTTTTCAACGGGATGAAACAAATAAGTGAAGGGAGAAGTATTCAGTTTCATCGTTTTTCGAAGAAAATTTACCTTCCAGGTTCCATATGAAACCTGTCTTCATAAACTGTGTCATCATCGAGATCTGCGCCCCCTGTTTTTTCGGCAGCCTCTCTGATATCTGATATGTTTGAGATGGGTTCGTCTTCGACGTAAATGGCCCCATCTTTTACAGTAACTGTACCCGATTCGTTGAAGCCGACCTGAGTCTTCGGAAAGATGTCCTCCATACCTTCTGAACTCCCGATTGAGTAATCTGGAGACAGAATTTGGATGATAAGATTCGTACCTCAACTGTAATGTCAACGCTTGAAGAGATTGCACTGAGTGCTAGTACACAAAACGCACTGTTCATATCTTATACTTACAGTAGGCATCGACGGAGACATCGTCGACAGCTGTCCACGTCAAACCAGTACTGGACTGATCACCACATAGACCAGAAGGTGGCGCATCGCTGTCTCCACATAGAGAGGTAGTATTGCTTTCTGTGACATCGGGTGGTGATAGTACCATGGCAACTCCTGAGATAGAGCATAGTGTTCATTTAACCAGGTAGAAGAATTTAATCATATCGTAATGCCATAAAAATAACTGTAATTGTACCTTATCGTTCATATTATACCAAGGTACGTTACACTTTGAGAAAAGCAGATCACTCGTCAATGCTGGTAGTGTGTTGATTCGCATCTTGCAGGGCAATCACATTAGATCACACATGGAAACTTTCGATTTAATCGACTAGAAAGATAAGATAAACTGCCGGGATATCAATGAACGGTTTTGCAGTTACTAGATCACTTACCTGATGTCGACTTGACCGTGACTAGTCCAGCACTATTAATAGACCACACCGTCACATAGTAAGTTTTCCCATCTTCCAGTAGCCCTAGAAGTTCATCGTTCCATACAAAGTTATCAAGTCCAACTGATACGAACTCCTGGATATCTGTAGCATTCGGCCAAGTTCCTATGGCCCATTTGCATTCTTCTACCTGTGATAAATTACGTATCGTACAAATGATTCTGTGTTGTCAAGCATCGGCACAAGCGATTTTAAATGAACCAATTGTGACCCAACATGTAGGCCTATACCGTAAACGATTTATACACCGTTCGGTAGGTGATAAGCCACTATCTGTACCGAAAAGTACTCTCTGTGTTGGTAACTGGCTGATATCGCCACACTTCATACAGTAGCCTTTGCCTGACAATTTCGGCCGTTCGCGGGCGCTGCGGCGCTCCGCGACCTATACCACAGACAAATAGAAACACTGTGTTTTTATGTGTCTGTGTCGATACCAATGTGCATTGTGGTGTAGGGTCGAAGGTCGGGGTTGCGGAACGCCCGTTCACAGTCAATTGCTGCCTTGGCAAAACCTGCATTGACTCTTTCCGATCTGATACACGTCTTTGGTCATTTAAAATAGACGGATACGTGGAATGAAACCCTGTCGGCGATGAGTCAGCACTAGATCTCGCTTACCTGACTGCCAATATCGTACACATCCCATCGTACAGCAATAGTCGAGTTACAGCCTTGATAAGTCACTGGTTCGTCTTCCGACCATGACAGATCAACATGGTACAGATAATCAAACACGGGAGGTGTGTCATCGATGTATATGCCATCGGACGAGGCCAGTGCATATCTTCCAGACCCTTGTGATTGAAAATATGATAATAGACCGTTTGCAATCTTATTGTTACCTCGATTTGCAACTTTCATCTAACATTAAGGGTGGGCGCTGGGTCGCGCATCAGCGCGTATGTGGTAAAATACGCAATCATCATCATTATCGTCAAATTTTGCGTAAATGGAAAATCTAGTGTCATCTATTTTCATCAAAGAATCCACACGAGTGACGACCAGTGAATGCCACAACCAGTCCAAAATGCGTATTCTATTGAGTTGTTTATGAGCAATAAATTTTTTGGGGTCTTCAGCGTGTGTGGGAAGGGGGGGTTTAGGTACTTAATAGCGAGCGCAGCGAGAGCGGCCAAAGGCCGCTCGCGAAGCGAGCATTAAGACTAATGCGTGTACAAGAAATTTAGAATGGAATCTCTATATACCTACGAGTTTGAAAAGAGAGCACAGTTCCATGGAGGCGGCCATATTGAATACTTTTACACTGATTGCGTGAAATTAAAGATATTATCTACCACAAAAACTACTTGACAATGTGTATTGCCGACAAAAGAATCTCTCTCTTCCAAAGAAAGTGTGAAATTTGTTTCAAAATGACTATTTTCGATCACTTTTGAAGGCCCGGATCGGTCATCACTAGGCGCCGCCATTTTGAAACAAGCCTACTCTCGCGAGAACGAACGGTCAACTCACACGAGAATTAAAAATAGTGTGCTACCAACGGGAATATCAAGTACGTGTTTTACATTAGACTGCCTCTGTTCCCCTCCCTGTTTAATATAATAAACTGATCGGAATCATATAATTTACCAGTTTTAAATAATTTTCGTTAGTGAACTTGGCATTTCCGAGTTAAATTGCTATAAATGTTATTCTAGAAAACAATTGACAACAATTCAACCTCAACGAGTCAATGGGTAAGTTATGAATCATGCATCAAACACAGAAATTAGCATGCTATTGCCTGAAAACATCAATGACGATATACTACGCTGCGCTCGCTCTCAGGTCAGACCTGTTACATATTAGAGTTGAAAACTATAATTTTTTTACCTGTGACAGCCTTCACCGTAAAGTAATACACTGCAGTTACAGATTCTGTTTCGCCATCTTCTTCGATAGTTCTTGTTGTATTCAGAGCGAGGTCAGTCATTTTGACATGGTATTCAGTCGTGTCTCTTTGCGAACACTCGCTGTCGCACGACTCGCCGAGACACTGGCTACTGCACGGTATACATGGTCGGTATACCTGCGTATAGAGAGAACAACCACAACAGAATAAACTTAATTTCCTTTTAACAACATTTAACAAGTCCAGGAAATAAGAATAATTGAACACATATGGAAATAAGCATAATTTTCGAAATTTCAACAAGAATTAAATAAGCGAACACAAGCGGTATATTGTAGACCATCGGTAATGTTATCAAGGAAAATAAGTGGATGAGTCACTTGGCAGACGTATAGAACGTACTGCATCAACAAGTGAAGTGACTTTGCACATGCTCAGTATTGCCAACATAGACAAGAATTGCAATATAGTTCAAACCTGAATAACTAAGCAGTGCATTATTAACATACTTTACCTCATAAAAGGGAACAACATCATCCAAAAGGTGTTCAGAACCAACACCGGCAAAGTACGCAACGATCGGGTTGTCACCACTACGAAATGGATCACCGAATCTACACATTGCATCGGCTGATGGAGGAAATCTATTACAAGACACGAGTACGTGAAAATATGTCTATTTTGAAATAAAACTAAAATGAATAAATCACATTGGGTGGATCGTTACCAGCATATATAACTATATAATACATGTAGGCAAACTCTGTGATTGTATAGTGGATCTGTTGACAGTTATAAGCAACATGTGTCAGAATGTGTTTTGTTATCATTGATGTCAATGAACCCACTGCTTGATCAACGGTAAAACTGTGACAAAGAGTTTTACTTTTTGTGAATTGGAAACCATGTGTCTCATGAGAAAACAGAACACAAAGAAATGGATCTTTCGTACGCTTTCGGAACCATAATGATGCCCTACGGCTGTAACAACTGCATTGTCGAGTTGAACTTTGCATTAAAAGTGAAACATAGTAACTCCGACATCGCTACGATCAAAATAAGCGTCACCTAAATTTGTTTGGACAAACAGTTGCTTGTGTAAAACAGAAAAATGGGATCCATTGGTTAAATGCTTGCATATATGATAGAGAAAACTTTGCACGTACAAAGTTTCTCTGACTAAGTAGTGCCAAAATACTTCACAAGTCAGTCACACGAGGGCAACTCTGTACAAACTGATTTGGTCATCTCACTGCTATCCAAGTCATACGCACTTTAACATATGGGTTTACCTTATGTTTCTGAAGAAGGCCGTAGATTCCGGAAGAGTGAATACATCGTCAAAGGGAGAAATTTTGCCTTCGGCGTTCCACACAGATAGAATGAATTTGGGATCCATGGAGAAGGGTTCAAGTCCAACCATGAACGACAATGCTGTGCCATCAACAAACAGTTCGAGTGTCATCTCATTCTGCGAAGAGATCACGTGATTAGTTATGACAGTCATCTATGGACGTACTATGTATTCAGATGTCGGTTCGCAAAACAACGTCACAAGTTTGAGTTGCAGTAAGGCCCTTAACGTACCTCCACAGTTTCTCGATGCTTGCATGTAAAGACCAGATATTAGTTAATGCCAAAATGTATGGTAATCTAAGTGTAGAGTACCTTGTTCTCAAAATATAATCATGCTACTAAATGTATCCAATCTAGAAAGCATATCATAAGTGCATGTAATACTTAATATAAATGACAGGATATGAACGATTTACTTATGCCTCCACTTACTTCGTTTTCAATACTGAAAATAAATCGCTGAACTTACAAAATGTTAAATGTATATAATGTAGATTCAAAATATACGACATAAAAAGCATTGAGAGATATGTACATATATAACTGATGTCCATACCTGACTTGCTGTAACTTCCAATACATACGAATGCCATGCTTCGGAAGGATCAAAGTCCAACTCAGCGATGTCATACATCTGTGGTTCAGAGTTGTTGTAATATCGGAACCACAGTCCTACAAAATGCTTTACTTCGCCGTTCTTCTCTGCGCCTGTGAAGGAAACACGGTAATTTGTAACTTCTCTGGTAAATTGATGGTTTAAGATACGGCTAGACAAATGTTGGATTTATGCGGTAACATAAGACAAGCTTGTGCAAGTGAAGGGTATGTGGAAATTGAATGGATAATTGCATTACGTATTTGAAGATGTGATGGCGAACATGAACAGTTACACAATCCGGATGCAGGAAAAGAAAAAGGAGAGCTAGCAGCTAGAGCGATATTTAGTATCTCAAATTTGTTGTATATTTTTTATCTACAGTTGACGAACTGCTAGGTTACAAGGTGCGGCTTGACAGTGTAAGCTATCAGAATGCAGGGGTTAATTATAAACAGCTTTCATCGCAGCATGGTCGATACTATATGAATAAATGCAACATGTACATGCTTCAAATGTTCATATTAACGTTAGCATAGTGCGTAAGCATGGGAGATATTGAACGTATTCGAATGTCATTAATCATTGTCAACGATTAATGACAATGACAATGTTCAGTGACATTGAACATAGTTCCAAGAAACGTAGAAATGCTTTTATGCCTTTGAATAAGAGTCACGGTCTTAACAGTTTTCACATATCATGAACGTTGCACAGAACAAAATGACCGATACAGTGAGAGCGTATCATATTGGTTGGCAGGTGTCAATTACTCTCAGTCGGCAGAATATTCCATTTACATGTATTTATTGCCATCGAATTAGAGACTAGCAACTACAAAACCATATTCTGACTGCCAATAACTCTGTAGTTGAATTTTAAAAAGAAGCAGTCTTACCTGGATAAATCTGAATTCCCATTGATTGGTAGACGATAGACTTCAGTTCAATGTCACCTTCAAATGTGTCATCTGGATCGTCGTCCTGGACTATATCCCAGGGTACCGCTGTAGTGTGTACGGCCGTTGTCGACATGCTGGTAGTAGTAGTAGGCATTGCTGTAGTCGGCTCAAGATTTTCAAAATATTCTGTGCAGTTACACAGGCAATTGATATCTGAAATATAATTTTCTTTATTAATTTATCTATTTATAGTAGAATGTCGACTGCCGGATACCCGCTTGACGGCTAGTGCAGTTCATACGTTTCGCATCAATGAAGTCGACACTTAGACCAAGTCTCGGTTGTTGGGTGAAGCAAACTGCACGGCACATAACATATCTTCAACGTCAGCTTTTTCGGCAAAGAAAAAAACGAGGAGCTGTCAACAGTCTAATGAGAATGTACTTTACGTTTTCCGTACAAATAAATACATTTTCAACAATCATTTACAAATTTGAAAAACATATCAATATTTTCACGATTATTTCTGAACCTTCTGTACCAAACATTCACTTTTTTTACCGAAGAATTCACTTAATATCATACGATCGTGAAAGAACCCAGAAATGAGAGCCAGAGACACAGAGAAACAGACAGGCAGGCAGACAGACATAGGGTTTAACTTGTAAATGTATTACCTTCGTCTGCGAATTCTTTCTTTTGGTTGCAACACATTCCACAATCATCGTACTCGCGCTCTTCGTCCAACCAGTCCTCAGCAAGAAAGGAACTTCAAAGTCGCCAGCCACACCATCTGGTCCATCCCAGAACACAATGCTGGTGATACTCGATAAATTCCCCGACGCAGCTTTGATGTCAAGCTGTCGAATATACATATATCATCCAATTTCACATTTCTTACGGAAAGAATCATGTCTTTTCAATTAAAACTGTATGTGTTTCATATTCCGTGTCTTCTGTGTTCTTGAAGTTATGACGGAAACAAATGCTATAAAAGCTAAATCTGGATGCTAATATTTGTGAACACAAAATGTATGCTTACAGTGACCGTTGCATGTTTCGAATTTTAGACTTTGGAATTTTAATGTAAGCTTAACAGTTTGGCGGTGTAAACATTATACCGTATGATATTCATAGAAAAATACACTCTTTGAATTCGAAATCTCGTGTACATTGTTTGATGGGGGGGGGTTGTTTTCATTGCAAAAATACGAATTTGAGTGCTTGCTTTTTAAAGCTGTCTTAGTATATGCAATATGACAAATTTTACCGAATATCTTCCTTCTGAAGAGACATCCGTATGGCTTTGGTAATATGCACCTGCGAGCATTCTATCCATGGTGACGTCACGCGTCATGGTGATTAATAGTTCATTGTTTGTATTTCCGGTTGTTACCTTGTATGTAAATAGAGACAGAAACACAAGAAAAGTGATTAAACATATATGAGTCACATTAACAGTCGTGTCAGATAAAGTTGCAAGACTTGTGACACAATGTGTGTGTTTTGAAAACGAAGCCATGCTTAACCTTATAATATAGGACTGTGTTGTTCTGATGTACCTGGTTTGGCGTGAACATCACGGTATCTTCGTACTTTGTTCCCCATACACCTTGGCTGTTGACAGCAAACCAACCACCGTCAGCAGTGAAATCATCACTGACGACCCGACTAGGACATGCAGCTCCCTCCGAAGTCGGTAAATGCAGAAAGAAACCTGGAAAAAATTATGACTAATATGAAATGTTTGCAATGCACAAAAGGAATTTTAAAATATCGATTTACATGCTCAGATTGTCAAATTGGAAACAGGACATAGTTTTAAATATAGTTCATAAACATTAAATATGTGAAAAAATTACAGGACAGGACAAATATCACTTATATCATATATGTAAGTGTTTTTAGACTATTGCCTACCATCGAGAGACGTTTTTGAACTTTGATAGTCGTTGTCTACACGAAAGTCGTCCGTATCTTTTACGACACCAGCAGTTGGGTCTGTCAGATCTACAAATACAGGTTGAGACACCACTGTGGTCGACAGGCCAGCTGTGTTGGTCACCCGTAGGTGAACGTAGTATGGCCGATTAGTCTGCGAAATGAAACAATATACATGAGTTTAACTGTGACGATCAATTATGCCATTCATATGCACCGCTGCCTGAATGAGCTTAATTACATTAAATGCATTGTGACCACTGAAAACCATGAAGTATTGAAATAATGCATTTGCAAGACTTCATTACGACACTTCTATCTTTAACCAGCTACTTTAACGAATTCTGGGAAGCGTAATATACCCGATGTTCAACTTGCCATGCGCCACAGCTTTTATTGGGATACTTACCTCCAAGTCAAGATCGACAAAAGTGTAGCTAGTGTCATTGGCAGGGACATCGATGAAGTCTATCAAAAGTACTGGATCAGTTTTACCATCACAGGATAACCCGTCATGGAGAGATAGTGAGTACTTGTCTAATCCACTTTCGTCATCGTAAAAATTACTCCATGCAACTGGTAGCAAATCTCCACGAGTTATGTATGTTACAGCCTTGTAAGAAAACATAGTGTTTCATTAATACAATACATGAAATATAAAATAGTAATATCGAAAGCAGTATTTTTCTAATCTCTGTTACGGTTATATATACATGTACAAACACATATCTGCAAACCGACACGTCCATTTGCATGCATGCATGCATACATACATACATACATACATACATACATACATACATACATACATACATACATACATACATACATACGTACGTACGTACGTACGTACGTACGTACGTACATACATAAATACATAGTCACATATACAGACAGACAATATACACATCGGAATATACGTTTTCATATTACATAATTTTGTTCTCCCAATTGCCCCATACCTCGTCTGTAAAGGGTCCCACTCGAATATGACCAGGAACAGGTGGTGTTAAGTCTACAGTGAAGTCAGCCAAGGCCAGAGAACAAAAACCAGATTCATCTGTCGCCATAACGACTGCACGGTACGTCTCCTTGTCGGCCAATGAAAGCCCTGTAGCTTCCACCATGGTGTCTTTTCCTACGTTAGTCCAAGGATGGATGTCAAATAGGTCTTCATTCTCTCCGTCTGTTCCTCCCTCATCAGTTTCGTGGAAATTTTGCTGTGGCATAGAAGTTATTGTACTTTTTAAAATTATTTGATCTATTAAACTCAGATTAAGGAATCATTGTTCTCCTATCTATCAGTTGATTCAATGTACTTATGCGACTCTAATTAATTGAATTTAACACATTACAAATTTCTCTCAATCTTTTTTTAGATACATGTATACATGAAATCAGGTTTTCCATATTATTCTGTGTACTTTGTTTCGTAAACGATTTGAAGCTAGCATTAAATACGGGCAAGTCATCTTATTAACTTTCCAAATGAGAACGTTGAACCTTACCAGATCAAAACAAGACATGTTTAAAGGAGAGTCTTTGATACCGGTAATTCCCCATGTATAGAACATCACAGGCATTCCAAATTCAAAACCCGCCCATGACAGAGATACCTTGTCCACTGAAGATATGTATCTATGATAAGGAATAGAGAGAAATATTTATGTTGTATTGAAACAAATACTGAAACCACCTTGTTTTGAAATAACTAGAGTGCAGTAATACTTTTGAAATGAAAGTCAGAATAGAATACATCATGTAGAATTGTGGCAAGTGCAAAAAGAAAGGATTTGGATTTACCTTTGTAGAGTAATTTCCCCTTCCGACACTACCTCACCACCGTAGCCAACCATGATACCGTTGGAGGTCACCTCGGTCATCGATGAAGATACACTATACCCCTCACGGTGGCGTAGTAGGTTTGTGTTCGAGGGACAAGCTGCAGATTGTCAAAGGTGTACGAGACGTTGCATCCTATGTCTACGAATGAGTGGATGTCTTCTCTTGTGTCAGGATACCGATTGTCCGTACCCATCGCCAATTCATAGTGATCAATTGTCTGGCTAGTTGAGGTTTCTGGCATGAGAAAATAATTCACATTAAAATGATATACTGATTGTTAACCCATAACCCGTTCATATATACAAATTTGAACCACATCGAAGAAATACCGTTAGTATCTTTGCAAACAGATTCTTGATAACCCAGCATGTAACAAGCTGCCGACTTTGTGCTTCTTTTTTCCGGGCGAGGAAGGTTCTCTTTATTGTCGAATATTTCTCGTGGATTGGATTTTGTAAAATTAGAAATCATTACCCTCTCCTTGAGCATAGCTGCCACTGCAGTGGTCACCAAAAGGTCCCAATTGGCAGAGAGTGACGTAATCGAATCTTGAAAGTTCAAGTCAATCCGTACACGTCACCATCCTCACATCTCTAGGCAACAGAGGTTCCAGCTGTATAGTGATTCCGTCAGATCTAATGACTTCAGTGTATCCTAGGAGGTTGCTAGCCTTCACAACCGAGTAATATGACTCTTCATTTTTCATGTCAAGACCATCGTTCATTCCGAAGTCTGTAGAAGACAGAACGTGTCGTTACTTCAAGTCAGAACACATAATTAAGTTTCTCGTTAACATGTATTTGTAAGCCGTGCCTAGTCATGGAATAAAAATACAGAGATGCGACGATCTGGTGTTCGATCAGAAAAAATGTGACTTGCGGTAGATCTTTTTCACGTATAGGCGTTCTTCCAGCTCAAACATTTCACTTTACTGTATTACAGATCTACAGATATATGATATTGAACGCTCTTCGCTTTCGTAAAATACATTACAATAATTATTGCAATAATGTTTCAAACGATCTTTGAAACGTCGATACGAACAGCAAAAAAGACATTATAATTAGCGAATTGTCAAAGTCAAATATATACTATTAAATTTAAGTTGCTTTTTTGTTTCTGTGGCATGTAAAAAATATTGACCTACCATCCGTGGTTGTTGTGAAATTCTGCATTCGCAAGCCATCGAATCTAAATATCGCCCATTCATAGTGAATTTTTGGACAAGGGTCTCCTTGAAAACTCCACTGAGCCTCTAGCATTTCATTGCTGTCCTGAAAGTCTCTGTGGTTTCAAAAAAGATAGAGTATTGTATAATTTCTGACTAATAAATGTCTCTCCTCTTACATTTTAACCGTTAACTATACTGAAATGTAGCAGCTATGAGTCGTGAAAATGCGACAACGATTGTCTACAATACCACACATCATACAAACAGGGTGGACAGAGGGCGACTGAGAATGTTGGAAGAACTAGCTAAAAGGTAAGATATGGACCGGTCTTCAGAGCCTGAGCATTTCAGAAGGAACGAAAGGAAAACAAGACTAATATTAAACGTATACCATTTTGATTTACACATAAAAGTTCATAAAAACTTGTCACCTCTCAGTGATCTTTATGATAGTAAACACCGGAGTCAAAAATTAAATTGTCATTTGAAAATCGAAATGAAGGATTAAATTCAGTGGTGACTTCTGTAATATATTCACTCTGGCACTTGAACGTTTTCTTCTCTTCTTTACTGAAACGGCCAATTAGTGCATATACATCTGACACCTTGTTTGTTTGTTTTTTTTACGTTTTCCCATGCCAAAAAGAGTCAATATTTTTATCTTTGAATAAAATGAACCCCTCGCCCTAGAATATCATGCTGCTACTTACACATCAGAATCCTGTCGTCCATCCCAGATATAAGTTCCTTCGAGTGGAGCTAGGCCAGCGCTTACCCTACTGATGTAAACACCATTTGATACCGCTGTGGTGTGCATCCCAGCCAGATTGTATCCTCGAACAGATACAAACGCCTGTCTGACGTCATACAAATCAACTCCATCGATAAAAGCAAAATTCCCTAAAGACACATCAACGTCTACAAAGTCTAGTATGTCCGTTGTACCCCGATTTGTACCGACTGCCACTTGGTATCTGTCATAAAGAATCAAATTCAGAATCGTTCAGACAGGGTTTTACTTCCTACGGAAAGCCTCCGAGAGTGCTTCAATAATGTCATGAATACTATGAAGCCAGTCTGTCCAGTCATTGCTGTACGTACAGCTTCCTCTATCACAATGCTCACAACCGATACATAGTAACAAATCATGAGTAATATATTGCGATGAAATTCCAATCATTGAAGTATTTTGATATATATTTAGGAACGCTAGGTTGTTTATAAAAATCAGCTCAGGGTGACACTTCCACAATACCTCTGAAATGATGAAGGGTCAGTTTGTATATCTGGTCAGTTGGCATATATCATCGTAAAAATCACGCTTCCATATTTACACTTACCTCGTGACAATACTCTCCGGATCATCAAAGCCTTCCCAAGCAACAAATAATCGATCCACTGATTTTTGACAGACTGCATCGTTGGTAGCACAATCTATAGTTTTTACGTAAAAGATTTATTTTCAGAATTTGCTGTGGCGCAAAACATATTGAGTTGTGATAATAAATATGTAGATACGGTGACTGTTTGTGTAGTAAAGTAGAACGAAAAGCTATATAGCTTCTGGTGAATATTTTAGGTAGTAATGCTCTTATCATGCGCCCCCGGGGGCAGCTTGTCACTCTGAAAAGTCTGGTGTTTGTGGAAGACACATATATATCCATCAGATATTTGTTGTGTGTGAATACAAAACAGGTGTAAGTGTTTTAGTCACTACAGTTCATACACGTACTGGTGTGTCTCTTTCACAGACCCTCAAAAATTAATAGGATAACCGCTCGGTGACAATATTAATTGATAATTTTATGAATTTCAGGAAAGCCTCATCTGTATGTGTGGTTACATGCATACATATAGGCTTACACAGCAGCGACAAAGGTCAAGAAAGGGAGATTAATTACAACTTGGCGGGCTTTAAGTCTTACGTTAATCATAATTATATTATGAATTATATATATTTTAGAATTATTAAAATAATGATAATAATTACAATAAAAAAAATGATGCGCTATACAACTGAGCGGAACACGCCTTTAACTACGATAACAAAATTGATCCGTCCATGAAAAGCCCGATGTATACCTCGGTGATATCAAAATCGCACTTTATATTTAGGTTATACCTACCGTTGTCTTTGAGAGCGTCACATTTCACAGATGGGCTTCCACTGTAATCCACTTCATCGACGCCGTCTAGATGTACAACACTGCCTGGAATAGGTGGAGTGTCGTCCACGTAAACTGGGTCGGAGTAACTCCTCGTTTCGCCGCCAGCATTGTTTGTGACTATCAGTGTTAGGTAGTGTTCCACGTCGAGAAACGGACCTGCCGGACATTAGTAGAAAGGCGTTGATAAAATACAAGAAGCCATCCTCCCGTGTAAAATGTAATACCACACGCTTTCCAACATGAAAGCTCTAATACTACCCGTAACTTTTGACCAGACAGTTTTCATTATGAACATTATGTCCTACGCTAAAATAGTACGTCAAAATAACCACTATTCGACTTGTTGAAATCTGACTTTTTGTCTGTACTTGAAATCAATAATCAATCATTACATTGCAAATTGTACACTAGACGTTATATTGCCAATTTAGATAACATTTTGAAATTCAATATACCCTGGACAAAAGATAAGAAAAGCTAAGCCTTCATGGAACAAGAGAAGTGAATTTAATATAAAAAGTTAATGATCTTCTTTTAATAATTATTCTTTTGGAAACAATTAATTCGGAAGCGTCGATAAAAGATGGTAAAGCTAGGCTTTGGCGGAATAACGCACTTCGTGGTCTTAAAAAATGAGCTTGGAATTATGTTCGAAATTCCCATCATTTTGATCAGTTTGTTTACCATTTCTAATCGCGCAGCCATTTTACAATAACTTACCATTGAATTTATATTCATGAAAGGAGGAATCAACCACTGTGAAAGGGTAGACAGCGTCATCACCCTCAGCAAAACCCAATGCAACTTGGTAGTGCGCTATTCCACTCTCCTTGTCATTGAAGTTGTTCCACGAACATATCAGATCATCCGTGGTTCTTATCGATGGTGGACAGCTGATGTTGCCCGGCGTTGGTGGCGTTGTATCGACAGTAATTCCGTCAGAGTGTGTTTCTGCCGTTAGTCCAACCTGTGAATTTGTGAAGAAGGCGCACAATGTGAATATCGCATAGTCATTGGTATTTATATATACAGCATGTAAATTTTGCAATTAATAATAAAAAAACCAATTATCCAAGAACTTGCCTTCGACAATAATTGTTTGAGGTCAACTTAATTACGCAATACTAATTAATCTTTCGCAATTCGCTAAATGTTATCGTACTTAGAATTCAGCAAAATGAATTTATACCTGATTGGTTGTCCTAAGAGTCAGTATATTGGGAAGACCCTGTACATTTGGCTCCACCATGGAAGTCGGTGTTTGATCAATTCCGGTAGTATCAGTGCAATTGAAAATGTCAGATGAACCAGGGAAACTGCCGTAACAGAATTCTGTGTGGAGTATTTCGCTTTCTTCTTCAGAAATGGTCCAAGATGACTCAATCGTATGCTCTGATTTCTAAATAATTCAATAAATCATCATGAATCATAGTAGTTATTTCTCGTTTATATGTAGCATATACTATCCGTCTTGAGACTAAAGTGACTTTAACTCCAGTTATCATCAGCTTTCATAACATTAACCTCACTAAGAGATGAAAGACATACTTTTTGACGTATATTGTAACAGTATAAACTGTGTTGACTATGTATTGTTTTTGCGAATTATATTAACTTACATTTTTCTGCCCCTTAAACTACATTGCCTTATCCGATATCAACTTATAAGCCATTTTAATTCACAGAATAATAAGGAAGATGCGTCTCTGGTTCTGTTACAGATTCTGAAAGTGGATTACTTTTGATGGATATCTACCTGATACTTGGTAGAGTCCAAGGCTAGGTCACTCTCATTACGACCGTCAAAATTGTCTATGCTGATCTGTGGAGCAGTGACGTCAACCGTGAATCCGTCTGATGATGAATCCAGTACATTCCCAGCACCAGTGATTGCTCTTATTGTTGCGAAGTACTGTTTCCCATGAACAAGTGACAGCAGGGACTGCGCTGCTCCTAAACTACTGATTCCTGGAGGTTAAATAAAGTGAGCCTCAAGTTTTATTAATAAAGGTTGAAGTACTCGTACAATGTGTTGAGTGTTTGGTTCTCTTCAACGAATAACAATAACTTTCGTACTTTCGAAGTTGATCCTTGCAACCTTTTCATATAAATAGTCATATTTTTAAGTTTTAAAGGGAAACCTAAGTCCAGCGACATTGACCATTTATCCCTTCCAAAATCACCCTTGAATAAAATGCAGCTCAAATTTGCAACATAATTGCTCGCGCTGACGACTACGGCGCGACGAAAAGAGAAGTTGAAGTAGACGACATTTATGAAAATGAGCTCGGAATCCCATGGGCGCGAAAGGGCTCATGGGAGAAGCGTGCGTGACGTCATCGGCGATACAGACGATTGTAGCTTGCACCTGGAGGAGTACCGTGAACGGTTCAGCGCGTTCGTAAGAGGACTCTGGAGAGTTCGGAGAGCGATATTTCTGACATCGAGTATTACTTTTCCCCGACTGAAATCAAACCCTACTCATTTGAACCAAGATATATAATAATGGGAAAGCATTTCCACACATCGTTCATAATTCCGCGGAGGGAGTCACTGTGCTTGTACACGGACCCCGAACTGGATTGGAGACACTGAGTGACTCTGCGATCCTTCAACGCCACGTTTCTAAAACAGAGTTTTCTTTATCAGTCGCTTAAAATTAATTTTTGGTTCGTGAATGATACGTAAGTCGAGCTTGGCCAGATCTTTAAGGTTGCGAAATCTTCGATATATATCGGAAAATATTTATTCGCAATTTGACAAATGTATAGTGTCATCTATTTTTCGAAGTTGGTGTCGAACTTAGGAAGTCGGGCTTACTCAGATCTACAAAGTGATGAAATCTCCGATATAATGGATATTTGCCCGCTATTTAAAAAAATAGTATTGTCTATATTGTTGTAAAGAATGTATTTCATACAAGACCAGCCAAAACTCTCGATGATGTCCGATATGTCCTCTGTTCAAGTCTCGATCGCCAAGTAAAAATGTATTACATGTAAAGAATATGAATGTAATTCGTGCAAGGCGCTCCCCAACTCACGGTGATATCCGATCGGCCCTCTCGACGAAGTTCCGATTGTAGTGTATGAAAGTTCGTGTGGAAATTTAATGAAAAAAATGCTTTACATGTAAAAAATGTACTTCGTGCATGAATAAATATAATAATGTAAAACATACAGTATTCTTGACTACCGGCCACGGATGCTATGAACTAAGAGTCGGACAGAGGTGGTCGGGTGGTCAGATCTGTTAGGCACGTGGTGAAATCTCCGATATACATCGGATATTTACCCACAATTTGACAAAGTATCGTCTAGTATCAGAGTTAATGTCCTAAGTCGCCGATATTTATCGGATAAATATCCGTGATTTCGCAGACCCGGCGTGCCGACACCACACAGTGCACGTAAATCTAGTATCGTCTGGTATCGATATTAGCCTAGGAGTCTCGGCGCAATTGATATTTATTGGGTAAATATAATATCGGCGATTTCTCAGACCCGGCGTGCCGATCGAGACACATCATTCTCGACCGCGGGCCATCCGGGTACTTGTGGATTCTTACGTCATTTTTGCGTCACAGCGCCGCCGTTTGAAGTTCGAATTTTTCAACCACCAAAGAAATATTCAAAGTTTCAATATACATAAATGACATAACATTTAGTTCTGCTTTTTTCCACACAATTTCTGTATCATTCGCTCTTCTGTATCGTCTGATCTCTCATTCACCTCGCTCGTATGCGTTTCACCTACTGACGTCTCTCCGCGGTCGAGAATGGGCGAGAAGTCATTCCAGTATCTTGTAATATCAATATTACCAGGTATAGTCACGAAATTGCCTATATTTATCAGGTATATAAGGGCGATTTCGCAGATCCGGGCTGTCGAGACGAGAGACGCTTTGTGTAGTTTCGTCTTCGGATTTTAGAGTCCCGAAATCGCCAATATTAACATTTATCTGGTTAAAACCGGCGATAGTAGGCTGACTCAGCATGTCAAGATACGAACCGCATTGTGTAGTATAGTCTTGTATCGGTATCAGAATCCCGAAATCCCTTATAAAACAATCATCATGAAAGAAGTAGAACATAACTTTGTATCTTTTACAGATTTTAAAACTCGCCCAACTTTCTGTTTTCGAAAAAGCTGTTCCGTGGGACGACGATAAAAGCTGACTCCGTTTGTTCTTCCTTGAGTGATTTTTGCACTCAACTGAACAACAGTTAATCATTTTTTATGCTACTGAGCATTAAAGAGTCGTAACGTGCAGAACTGCACTGCTGCAGTCATAGACTCCAATGCTTTGGTAAAGCGGTCACACATGTTCGTGTATCACCGATGACGTCATGCACGCTCCTCCCATGAGCCCTTTCGCACCCATGGGATTCCGAGGTCATTTTCATAAATGTCATCTACTTCAAGGTTTCGTCGCTCCGTAGTCGTCGGCGGGCGCAATTATGTTGCAAATTTGAGTTGCCTTTTATTCAAGGGTGATTTTTGAAGGGATAAACGGTCAATGTCGCTGGACTTAGGTTTCCCTTTAAAGAAGGTTTGGCAACGTTCGAAAGTAGTGCTACTCGGGCTGGGGACGAGAATGGCAATGTAAAATTGGTAAGCGAGGATAAGGGACAGTTTTAAAACTGATTATTTTGGCATGGGCTATTATGTGTTTTCAAGGCTATATCAAATAATTACATTCATAGGCATGAGTTCAGGCCTACTACCACGCACACTTTAGTGCGATATCTGTCAAAAGAGTGGTTCTTACGGGTCAATATCAAGGATCTGAATCACGAATCATGAAGCCGATGTACGACAGAATTACCTCGTTTGGCTCTTCATAAAAGCAAGCAAGTGAAATATACATAATGTCTGGAGACGAGATATGACACAAAGGAAATATTAGAATCACAGTCCCTCCCCACGAGTGGTTGATCAAGTGGACTTCATATTCTAATAACGCCAATAGTATCGTCGCCGGTAAACTTACCTTCGCCAATATGGTATCCCTGGTCATCTGTGACGATACCATCACTGATATACGGCTGAACGTCGTCAGATCTTGGAGTTGTTCCAACGGCCCACTCATAGTGAACAATCCCATGCTGTTCACTTTCAAAACCAGTAAACTGCGCAGTAACTGTGCCAATCTCTTTCTGATAGTCAATGTCTACAGCCATTTGCTCCACTTCATAATTCGTCTCGATTTCAGGGCCATCAGTTACGAAACCGACCTTGTCAGCAGACACAACCTTGATTGCACTGGAATCAAATTCCCAAATTGGCAATTTCAGTGCGATGCGGAAGGTGAAAAATCATGTTAAAATAGCGATACTTTACTGGGTCATGCAATTCAGAAAAAAATCTTCATTTCACACGTTAGTGTAGAGGGCCCAGAGTTTTCTGAGGTAGATATTTTATTACGCTCACCTTGAAACCAAAGCTTCTGATATCGTTCCGGCACTGTTTTCTGCTTTACACGTGACAAAGTATAGCGTTCCGGGATTTTCTTCATCGCTGTATTTTTTCAGAATCAAACCGTCAATGTAGCCACCATTGGTAGGATCATACTTTGTGAAGTCTTGCACATCTGTTGCCCCTGTGAGATTGTCAGAAACAAACAGATATTTGAGACAACCTAAAGTATACGCATAGTAGTGTAGATAGTCAATAGAAAAACCTCTGTACATTTTATTTATTCTTGAGAAAAACTTTCATTTAATGTTGTCGTATGTAGTATGTAGTATGTAGTTGTACAGTGAATTTGAATGAACTGTAAAGACGACAAGGCTTCCTTACACTTCAAAAACGAACCTCTTAAGACTTTAAAGACAAAGCAGTGATCGTATGCACACGCACACATATCGTAAATTGTATCATGTAAATTGACGTGAAACATTTTATTGCTCACCACCACTGGTCCCGACTGCGATCCAATATGCAAATATGCCACTTTCAAAGTCTACGGCTTCCCAGTATGCCCTGATGCCTTCTGTGTCTGTTTGCATGACGTAGCCATCAATGAGCTCCTCCTCTTCGTCAGCTGTCAACACCCCTATGCTAATCTGCAACATCTATTGATGTAGTGAGCATAAATATCAAACCGTAGTCAAAATTTGTCAAAATTCAATGTAAAATAGCTACAAATGCTCGCTAGCATATATTATAGTCTATTCGCTTTCATAGTGACCATACTTTTAAAATATCTCTCTCTCTCTCTCTCTCTCTCTCTCTCTCTCTCTCTCTCTCTCTCTCTCTCTCCTCTCTCTCTCTATGTAGCTTAACGATTTTTCACACGCGCAACTTTACAGTATCTTAGAATATTATAGAGAGCTTAGAACTGATGTCCGAACCTGAGGAGGAGTCGAATCAACGATAACGCCACTAGTATCTCGAACACTTCCAAGACCTGCTCCGTTGACCGCCGATACTCGAATACTATAGTAGCCACCATTGTAAAGGTTCAGTGTGGACGGGGAGTGCCATACAACTGTGTCACTGTCGACTATTTCGTGTGATTCACTGGAGAACACAAAAGAGAACAAACCTTGGGTAAATATAGACTTGAGGTACATCCATGCTTTCATAAGGACGGAGACAGTTTGAGCCATACCGTTTTGATTCAACTGCCCAACTTATGCACCCACTAATTATCATTGGAATCATTGAGCTAAGAAACCCCGATGTACATATAACTTTCAGGTTATATAGAATTGCTTTACCTGTAACAAATTAAATGTTAAAAATGTTCTTTTCAAACTTCTTTATCATAATTTTATTGTTTAAAAGTACATCTTAGAAAATACAAGTGATCATATTTACCCATCATTTGGATAAAACTGCCTTCGCGATCCTCCGTAAGTCTGGTAGACTGTGACTTTGTAGTGATCCACTCCGGATTCATTATCCTCGCAGTCCCAGTTAGCAGCAAGTTGAGTTAAACTTTCCTACATAAGAAGAATGTATTTTTTCAACAAGGTACTCTAAAGAAGAAATAAAATTTCCAAATGATATCATCCATTCATTGATCTAATAAGAATTAATTTCATCTCTAAGATTGCCCCATTTGGTGCCCTTACATATGCGTTGTTTATTAGTTGACAATAGGCACTTTTACTTTTAAGTTTAATGCAGTGTTTTGCTCTCAACGGCGATTTAAACATATTTATTGGCTATTTCTTCATTCAATTGAACAGTAATAGATCACTTACTGTGTAGCTTCTATCGACCCCTAATGTGTCACCATCGCCAATAAAGTTGAAAATTGGTTCTGTCAAATCGACTGTGAATCCAGTAGAAGCCACTTTGGTTCCTGTGAGGGCTTTGTTTACAGCTTCGATCTCGGTATAAACATAATCACCATGATGGAGGTGAAAATGATGCCAGTTTATAGAATTGGTTTCGGCTGGCAAAGATCCCCTTGAGTATATATTTTCAGCTTGTGATGGATTTCCTGGGGAAAATGTACAGTTAAATTTATCAGTAAATTCTGGTACCGACATTTCACGTAGTCCTAGTTATACAAGGGAATTGCAATAAGCTATTTTCACGTTTGATGCAACCTTTCATTTGGAACACATAACTTACATATTCTGTCACCACTGTACTCATTAGGAACTATAGGGTACGGCAGCCAGTTGCGTTGTGCAAGAGGCAAATTATCGTTTAAGCACGGAACTTTCTAAATAAACGTTCAAGTCGAGTATTGAAATCAAAGCTATGATGATTATTAACCATTGAAAATATTCATCAGCCAAAGTGTAAGTGTAATATATATATATATATATATATATATATAATATATATATATATATATATATATATATATATATATATATATATATATATATATATATATATATATATACACGAATCTCTGCTCTTCAAACCTCCATGATGTTTGATACACGATGGGAACTGATTTGGGATAATTGGATCTTCACATTTTTTTAATTTCTCAAAAGTGTTAGCCACCATATAGGTGAATGTTGCAATATTACAGATTACTCATGAAATCAAGTGTATAACTTATGAGCTTACATTTGCAGATTAAAACGACCTTACTCCATTATCAAATGATCCCGAATTAGTTTCAATTGTGTTTTGGGGAAAAGAAAAGTGTAATCAACTGTAAAGACGATAGAATGTCATATAGACATAGCATTTCTCATGTTATATTAATATATTATTATTATTATTATTAAAAATTGTTTAAAATGCACTACACGTACGTCTCAGTGCATTGTACATAGCTGGATAAAATAATTTAAAAGTACAACCACACAAGAAAATTAAAACAGAAAATTACACATAAAACTGAGTAAAGAGATGGTTTTCAAATTGCGCTTAAAAACTATCTACACTTCTGGCAGTCTTAATTTCAAATGGCAAATCATTCCATAGTAAGGGTGCACATACTGAAAACGCTCTCTGTCCATATGTCTTGTTAAAATTGCCACGGGGCTTGGTTAAACATAATTTGTCACGTGATCGCAGGTCTCTAGCTGGTACATATAAATCTAATAAATCTCTCAGATAAATAGGTGCATTTCCATGGATAATTTTGAATGTTAGCAACAAAATTTTAAATCTGATGCGAGCCTCTACCGGTAACCAATGTAAATCTTTGAGAACGGGTGTGACATGATCGAATTTGCGCGTACGAGAAACTAACCTCGCCGCGGCATTCTGCAGACACTGTAGTCGTGCAAGTTGTCCTCTAGGGATACCAAACAAAAGACTGTTACAATAGTCTAAGTGGGACGTCACAAATGCATGGACTAGTTTTTCAGTTGTAGATCTGTCAAGAAGTTTACGAATTTTAGCTATTCTATGCAAAGAGAAGAAACCATTTCTGCACAACATATTGATATGGTCAGACATGCTACCGTCCTGACTTAAAGTAATGCCAAGATTTCTGACTGAAACTGAAGGGATTATGTCGCATTGACCAATTCTCAGACTGTCTAGCTTTGTCACATCAGATTTTAGACTTGATGAGAAGTGAATAACTTCAGTTTTGTTGTCATTTAGTGCAAGCATGTTAGATTTCATCCAGCTGCGGACGTCGTCAACACAGAGTTCAATGTTATTCCGGATATCGTCAGGTCTATTGCAGATGACATAAATTTGCGTATCGTCCGCGTATATCATGCAATCAATCCCATGGTGTACGAAGATGTCTTCAAGAGGTGCAGTGTAGAGTGTAAACAAGAGAGGGCCGAGAACAGATCCTTGCGGAACACCGTATTTCATGCGAGAAAATGGGGATGATGCAGATCCAACCTTGACGCGTTGCTGGCGATCAACGAGGTACGAACGAAACCAAGATAGACATTTGCCTGTTATACCGAAACGAAATTGTAGTCTCTGAAGCATAATTTCATGATCAATTGTGTCGAACGCCGCTGATAGATCTAACATGATGAGAATCACATCATGTTTGTTATTTAAAGCAAGCATTATGTCGTTGTGAACACGGAGGAGAGCAGTTTCTGTGCTATGGTTAGCCCGGTAAGCGCTTTGAAACTTTGTGAAAAGACTAAATTTAGTAAGGTGATGGTTCAATTGCTGAACAACAGCCCGTTCGAGGACTTTCGATAAGAAAGGGAGGTTTGAAACCGGCCTGTAGTTCTTCAGAATGTTCTGATCAAGATCTACTTTCTTTAACAATGGACGAATTATCGCTGACGTGAAATGACTCGGAACGATGCCAGTTGTGAACGAATTGTTGAATAGATCCGCAAGGAAAGGTGCCAAGATGTGTACACATTTCTTCAACACTCCATGCGGTAGAATGTCGAGTTCACAAGATTTCGGTGATGACTGTTTCACTAACGCAATTATATCCCCAGGTGACACCGGTCAAATTCAGCTAAAGTATGGCTCGGCATTACATCATTAATCTTACAGCTGTGCGGTTGTTGACCAATCCTGTCACGAAGTTGCGACACCTTGGTTTCAAAATAACTCATGAATGCTGAAGGAATCTCTTTCATTGGGATGTTGTTTGGCATGGCGTTGGATGAAGCTGTTCTCGAATCCGATAGCTCTGCAACAATGGCAAACAATTTCTTGTTATCTGCGTCTTCAATTCTAGTCCGATGATAGGCTGATTTTACTGCATCACAGCGGCGTGAATATTCCACGCGCTTTAATACGAACATTTGACGATCGATTTCTAACTGTGATTTACGCCAATTTATTTCTAGTCGACGAACCTCTCTTCTAAAAGTCAGTAGATCCTCAGTGAACCATGGTGCACGCACTTTATTTAAGACTGATTTGCTTTTGACAGGGGCGACTGTATCGAGAGCATCGGTAACAACATCATGGAAATAAACATACAAATCCTCTGGGTTGGTATTGCATGGATGACCGATCATTTTGGATGAAATAATATCAATCAGTCTGTCAATGTTCATGGTACGAAAGTGACGTTGTGAGATTTTTACCTTGATGTTGGGTGATCGTTGAACATTCAGCCCAAAATACAATAAGCTATGATCAGAGTTAAGAGAGTCGTCAGATTTGATGGAGTGAAGCAATTGCTCTGATGATCGCGTTATAAGTAAATCCAATGTGTGGCCTTTACTGTGTGTTGATATCTTGACATGCTGTTGTAGGCCGACTGAGTGAAGAAGGTCGATCAGCTTACTTGTGTCGGAGGAATCTGTGTTCTCAAATGGAAAATTAAAATCTCCAGCAACTAAGAGATGGCCCGAGGAAGGTACGGCTGTTTCCAAAAGAGTGGAAAACTCGGAGATAAAGTCACTTGTGGTCGCTTTATTCTTCGTTGATTTTGGAGGACGGTAAACAGCGATAATACGTAGAACATGACTTGCAGATTTAAATGTCACGTCTAACGATTCGAAGGACTGGAACATCTTTGATCTTTTTTCCACAAGTCGTAGGTTAGAACGAGCCAAGACAGCTACCCCTCCTCCTCTTCGCTGAGAGCGGGATTGATGGTAAAAGTTATACCCGCGCTAATTGCAGAATTGAGTTCAGCAATGACAGGATCAAATTGACTCTTTAGCCAGGTCTCGGTGATAATCATGAGATCCAATTTCCTTCCAGCAAAGTAGATGCGATAGCACCAATTTTGCCGTTCAGAGAACGGGCGTTCCACAGGGCAGCGTTCAGATTGAGTTTGTTGAAGCAGGAAGAAGTTCTTGGAATTTTGACAAGTGTGGAGGTTCGCTTGTATCCAGGTGTTTGTGTATCTGAGCGAGTGGTGAGTACGGTTTCAATGGCATGCTCGTTGAGTGCATTACTTTGTGAAGAGACCGGAATTAGACGAAGTACTCTTGCACATGAATGTTTGTGTCTAATCTGTGGAGCACGGTGATTAGTTATAATCGTTTGGATCCCATACCTTGGCTTTGGATGCTTGCATCCTGCCTTGCGTCCACGTGGTCGAAAAAATAACTTGGTGGGCATTGCTGAACAAAGGGACATCTTCGTCGCCATCTTGAAAGAACTTATGCTAGCACCCAGGCACTGTCGGACATCGATAATTGAACGAATACTGCTTCCAAGCATGGTAGAGCTTTAAAACTTGTAACGAATCCAAGGCAGAAAATATTTAAAAACCAGAAGGTATAAAAACTTCGGGGAAATTCACTGGTTAAAAGTGGTAAAACGTTAAAAACTGAGAGAGTGGAGAAAGGCTGCCGATCAACAGCGCCACCATACAGATATATAATATAACTAAAGGTTCCTAGCAACGGTAAACTTTGTATTAATTAACTATAAATATACATCTTGGTCCACGCCAGCACAATATTTATGTACCTTTTCCCTGTTTTTTTCTCCATATCCTTGCCAAGTATTCCTTTATATTAGACTCTGGGTCTGCAAAATCGTCCCAAGAAGCAGATACGGTCGTTGCGACAGGTGAATATATCATATCGTATTCTCGTTGTAAACCATCAATGATCCAACCCTCTACTGGAGGAGTCGTGTCAACTAGCACTGTCAGCAGAACAAATCATATGACTTAATATAAAGCACCAAATAGAAAATAACTGTACGCTTAGTCGCAACACTAAGAGAACCCGATGAAGTGAAAAACTTAAACCCTTGTTTTTGATCTTTGAATAACAGTCTATAAGTTTCAACATAATTATGTCTTCGTCTGCCATATTCAGCAATCCGAGTTTGTTTGGAGTGACTTGTGACGCAATACCGTAAATACTTCGACATTTGCGTTCACTTTGGCTTCTATGATAGAGTCAACCTTGAAATACAAGCACTTCAGGTATAGGCCTTCGAGATGTACTATTAAAGATGAAACTCCGATTCTAATGTCTAATACTTTTGAATATTTTGAATATAGTTATACTCAAAATTACAAAATTCTCACGTAACTGTGCACACACCTTGATGTGGTGACAAACAGATGTTCTTTGTTGATCTAAGAGCAGTACATGCAGTTACAAAAGAACTTAAATAGGTCAAAATGTGGTTAAAATTATAACTGATATCCTACGTTTTTAATATAGGGTCTATGAGTTGATGAAACGTAACATACCGCCGTCTGTTGTGACAGCTGTACTCAACTTCTTGTGGCCTGCATTGAACGCGACGATCGTTGAGTAGTATCTTTCGTTGTGTTTCAACTCTACGCCACTTTTGCACGCTCTGAATTCGGAGTGACTTAGTTCAATGCTTTCGATAGTGTCGTTACTTCCCGGGGTGACGCCTGCGTACCATACATATTTCTCTGTAGATAAACGGAACAGAAAAGGAGAGAAAAATCAACATGAATACGAAAACTCGTTAGCCTTATTTCTTCCAATAAAGAACACAGCGATTATTCAAAAACTAAATTTTGCATCGTCAGGGTGTATATTTGAACAAAAAAGTTATTCTACAGCAGGAGCTCGAGATAAACGGAAATTCATAAGGCTTGCAATGATGAGCTATCCCGGACATACCTATGCCACTTTCTTCATCATAGAATCCTTTCCAGCTGACGCATAACTCGTCCGATGAAGACTGATAGTCAATGTCATGATCAAGTACTGTTCCGTCAAATACTTCTCCAGGAATTGGAGGGCTTGTATCGACGATGATCGGGGATTCTGCGTGACCGACTGTGGTTAGTTCAACTAAATTGAGGAAGAATAAAAGTGAAATAACGATGGTTAGGGACTGACGTCCTTTGGAGAAAATTGTCTCGCCTTAATAATGGCATGCGCAAACAGTCGGCAACAATGTTCATCTGCCAACAAAATAGGTCTATTACATTCAATGCGTTAGAATGCCCCTTAGGGACAGATATTCGAACTCTCAGACTTTTATAATAGTTTGCTGTTCATATACAACCCTTTTCAGAATAAGAGCGCGAAGCCACTGCAGTGAACTGCAATAAAACTGCTTACACTAATTAGTTTCAGCTGTAGCCGTGGCCACTTTGGTGTTGAACAAGGTACTTGATAAAGACCAAAAAAGTTTGCTGGTACAAAGGCAAAACTAGCTCTGTCTGAGGCTAGCTCGAGTTGTAAATGAGAGTTTACGATTGGCACCCTGTGTTCAAGATTAAGATACAATGTAACATTACCATGCACTGGTCCATGTACAAATCCTTTTTATTTCAACTTCCCTAGACAAACTGTCTGCATGGGACATACAATGTTGTCGACTTTGCCAGCTAGCTACAGCTGAAACTAATTAGTGTGAGCAGTTTTATTGCAGTTCACTGCAGTGGCTTCGCGCTCTAATTCTGAAAAGGGTGTAATACTTGTTTTGACTCATTTTGAAGTTCTTGAAGTAAAATGAAGAATGCTGCATCTTATTGTTGCGAAAGTCGAAAATTAAGTATTTTCCTGAAGTACCAAAATATCAAAAATACAATCACCAAGATCTCGAGTTGTACAGTGACCTCCTAGTCTTATTCTCGACTGAAAGAAAATGGTTAAAAGTCTCTTTGAGTAAAGTTTGAGAAAAAGGTTTAAGTCCTTCAGTTTGAGTTACAACCTTATGCGTTTGGTATCGCATTTATGATTAATTCGCCATGACTTGAAAATGATGTTACAAATTAGTCACTTTAATTTGTTGAGTTAGTTACATCATAGACCCTCGAGAAAAACGAGGGTCTATGGTTACATAGGGAAACCAACGTATATATCTGGCAGGTATATTAATTTTCCTTTTTCATCAAGTCTATTAATGAATTAGTAACTCATCATAAATTAGCATGCTTCCCCAAATTCTGATAATATCCACCCTATGATTGTAGTGCGGGATTGAACATTTTACAAGTATTCTAGTTTAAGTTAAATGCAAAACAATCTTCGTGATATAAAGGAGTTCTGGCGACCCTCACCGTGATTCATGGCTCTTATTTTAACCCAAGTAGGCACGCCGTCAGGAACGCAAAATGGATATGCGATGTGAGTGATGTTGCTTTCCCTCTTCCAGTCCAACAAATACACATCTCTTGGACTTTTCCCTAGACCAAAACTGATTTCCCGGATGTGAGATAAATCGTCACTGAAATGCAAAACAAACACTTATTATTTTGAACCTCCCGTTCTGCTTGGCAATGAGGTTTGAACAATATCCACGACAATCAAACCTTTCGGTGGAAATCTGTCGAAATGAAATTATTTCAGCAATATCTAAGAAATGGGGGCACAGGAGATTAATATTCACCAACCTTAGATTGTATGTTGCTGTTATGATGCAATCATCTTCATCATATCCGAGAACTGTGACTTCATGAACGATCGGAGGAGATCGGTCAATTGTATACGAAATGGAATGGCACACTGTTGTCGCCATGGGTCCGCCGAAATCCACTTTATTTATTGCTCGAACTGACACATGATACTTGCCATCTGTAGAAAACACCAGGGTGTTTTGAAAATAAAGAAAATTAGTACAGTAGCTAAACTGAAATAAGCAAGACTACCAACACTCTTCACATTATAAAGTATGTCAATAATCTCACTAGGCTAAGATGCATGGGTGGTATAAAATATCCCACTTCATACTTCATTATTACGATCCAAACGGAATGACGCTAAATAGAAAACAAATAAACTGCAACATTAAGTGACATTTTCTAAGTTAAGTAAGTTTACAAACATATTAATGTGGGTATTCAAAATAAAAGAATGAATTATGGTGTGTTGATAAGATACCATTTCATCTTATAGTCTATATAGCGTGTTTTGCACACGGCAGCCACAGTGACACTTACCCGCCAGTTCTTCTTCGAAGGAGTCCGCCAGTCCGATGTGTGTCCACTCACTTTCATCGAAAAAATGGGCATGCGGGTCTTTGTGTGGGTGGATATCGTCTAAACATGGCTCTGTACCGATTGTCCAAGTGTAACCATAGATACCAGTCTCATCGTCGTGGAAACCATCCCAGTTTGCTACAGTAAAATTCACGAGCAAAGCTTAAAGATATGACGATTATCAGGATGTTTGTATTTACAATAAATGCGAAACAGCATATCATGACGTCACAACATAAAAGCATACATGTAGCATGTATTATTTTATTGTATGGGTTTATCATTCTCGTGTCGACTTTTTTCATCTTTTGTATCAATGTTAAAGAAACGGTTTGTGTAAAATCAGATTACGAAGAAATTAAATAGACGTAAGCAATTACCAGATACGTATGTATTTGCTCTTGTGTATAGCAGGTCCACGTACGGGGTATGCCCATTGAAAACACATGCTGAACCCTCTCCGTCGACAATAATTCTGTGAAGTAAATTAAAAACAATATTTACTTTATTCGAAAGGAAATGGGTTTATATGTCTTTACATAGACGCAAAGAGTGCAGTGTTATATACATATCACCATAGAGTGTAAGTTTGTTAGTTACCAAAAAGGTTTTTGAGGCCTGTTTAGTTTAGAATATTTGCAGAACCCACTATGCGCCATTTTCCTTTGACAAGTTCAAACACAATTTTGCATTACCATGGTATTCTTACCTGTAGTTGGCCAATTCTGTAGTTTCAACACATCTAAATTGCCATTCATCTGGCACAAAGTTTAAGCAGGGTTCATTTGAAATCTGGTCGATCAACTCGTTCTCGATGATACCGGGATTCGGTGGACTGAAATCAGCAATTATTGGCTCTGACGAAATGATGTTCTCGTAGCCTAGAACGACAATGGAATACAACTAATGCCTATATGAATTATCAACATATTATGACTATGATAAGTATTATAATCCAAACTTTCGAGGGGTTACAAAGAGGGGAGACAAATGTAGATCAAGGTAGTTTTAAGACATGCAAAAATCTTGTTAACGGGTCTATCTCACACAGAGCCTACAACAAAATCTTACACAGCATTATTTTTACGGAAAGGAGTTTTAGCAATTTTGTATTTTCATAACATGGTAATTTTTTCTCCAATATCTTGCTTTATAATATTTTCACTAAACACCTTCAACGACAGTTTACACTGGTAGTGATGGTTTTTCACATAATAATCGTTACAGATCTAATAGGTTTTCTGGTCCGACTTCGAGGTCAGTGACCTTGAGAGGGTCCTTTCGATTAACATATTGAACATTACTACATGACTGAAATAATCATTCACACATTATGGGATCCGACAATGATACTACGTTTCCATTTGTTGTTTGGATAAAATATCCTGCCATGCCGCTGAAACAGCACCTCTTCTTTACTGATACCTCTTTAAAGCATTTTCTTCATCCAGCACCTGTCAATTCGTTTAAAATTACAGCATCGCCACAAGAGATTGAACAATGTCACAAACATTCACATAGATAGGGAATTAGGCGATGGTACGGTGTACATCGAAGTATGAGCAACTGGATCGAGGTTTTTGCAGGAAAAATCCGCATTAATGTCGAAGCACTTACTTTCATTCATAGCATTACAGTGTATATTGAGGTATATGACAATGTAGCTAAATAAGATTAGGTGATATATTTACTTACCAAGGTCATTCTGTACTTGTAGTTGCATGTAGTATACATCGCCATGGCGTAGTAACAAGTCGTCATGATAGAACTCCAATGAATGCCCAACACCAAGCCTTTCATAGTAATGAAACCTCCCGGACTGAAAAGTAAGAAGTAAACATCGTATTTAATTGATTAGGTTATGGGACGTAAAACTCCTTGATGTTATCCTGTATTTGTGATAGATCATGTATGTATGTATGTATGTATGTATGTATGTATGTATGTATGTATGTATGTATGTATGTATGTATGTATGTATGTATGTATGTATGTACGTACGTACGTACGTACGTACGTACGTACGTACGTATGTATGTATGTATGTATGTATGTATGTATGTATGTATGTATGTATGTATGTATGTATGTATGTATGTATGTATGTATGTATGTATGTATGTATGTATGTATGTATGTATGTATGGATGGATGGATGGATGGATGGATGGATGGATGGATGGATGGATGGATGGATGAAAGGACGTATGGATGCACGCATGCATGCATGGATGCATTTATCTATCTATCTATCTATCTATCTATCTATCTATCTATCTATCTATCTATCTATCTATCTATCTATCTATCTATCTATCTATCTATCTATCTATTTATGTCTGTCTATCTGTCTGTCTGCCTATCTGTCTGTCTGTCTGTCTGTCTGTCTGTCTGTCTAACAATACTTAGTCTAGCTAGCTAGATAGCTAGATAGTTATCTATCTGTCGTTCTATCCGTCTATCTATCTGCAATTGAACATTATGAGATAAGTATTGTTCTCTGATACATAAAAGTTAAATTACAGTAAATTTGAAAATTTGGAGAAACGATGAAATATGTCAAACCTCATGAAGCTCTGCAGCACTCCCTTCTATACCTAAGAGTATCTCGCAGGTACCACTGGTTCCGAAATCATAGTTGAAGCTGAGACATGTCGTGGATATCACATTTAAACAATGGGAAGCGCAGTCTGATACTCTTGAGTAGGATGCCACCTCGAAAGGGGACAATATGAGACGGCCTAGCCTTTCTCTTGTAAATTCTGTCAGTGGATCATTTTGATCAGCAACAGACGCGAATTTTCCACCGACGTGTACGTCAGTCCAAGGTACAATCTGATCTGAAAATATGCCATACCCAAAGCCTACTCCTTCCTATTGTAGAAATAATATGAACGTAAGGGATACACATTCAAACATTATGCATTGAGGTACACATACAAACGACTTCCAAACTACAAAAATTGCTGCAGTTGACTTAGTCTCTTACGGATTCAAATAATCATGTTGGTCTGAAACGCTTGACCTTGGTCATTCCAAATATTTGGTTTTCTTTCCCGTTAACCAGATTGTAAGTTTTGCAATTTATTTCAGTCTTTGAAACATGTTCACCTTTTGGCTCTTAAGTTCACTGTCATCGTACACCACAGCACTAGCCCTCAGTATATCATGCCTGCTAGTTGCTTGGAATTCGGACGTGACTCTTCCCTCGGGTAAAGATACGTCATACGTCGGCAAATAACATGTTGCTATGGCGGCATTATTAGCAGAGTCAGTTGCTGTCACAGTGAAGTGTGTGACGACTCCTCCTGGTAACATCTGGTTCAGAAAATCGGAGGAAGATGAATAATTAATTGCAGCTGTTTAATGAATAATGATTGAAATAAAACAAAATTAATCATTTGAATAATATTAGGTCTTGAGAATCATTTGGAACTATTTTTGAGGATGAACCTAATTTTCTTGTTAGTAAGCCATTGAAAAAAAAATATGTTTTTCGGCAGAGCATCTTGCCGTGTCAATATAAAATACAAGCTATATTCTTACTTCAGCGATGACAACAGCAGCTCCTCCCATTGGCTGGTCCCTCAACACGTCACAACCACTCTTGTAAGACCCAACGCAAAATGTCAATTCCACCTCGCTGTATTCGTCGCCGACAGCTACCTCAAGTGAGAACGCCGGGTCGATATAATCTCGACCAGGAAGTTGGTAAACGTCGCACTCAGTGACGTCATCCGATGTATCAATTCTGTTGAGTATGGTCAATTCCTATCGATATGGAAGCAAGTAGTCGACCGACATGATATTAGAAAATTGCGCAAGATAACAGTAAATTAGTAGTTTTCAGATAAACATAAACGTGCGACTTTATAAGAAGCTGTTTCAATAAATTCTGCCAAGATGTCCATTTACAGCATGGCAGTACTAATATAATCTAACTTGTTTCTCTCTATTGACAGTCAGCCTATTGACCTTAAGTATTTATTTACAAAAATACTGGAAATAGGTAACTAAATATTCTGTTATTGAAAAAAACTGGGAAATGCTTGCCATCCTAAGTGTATTATCAAAAACTTCCATGTTTCATATATCCTCATATTGTTTCTTTGCTTTCAGGATTGAAATATGTTGTGTTTACAATGGGCTTGAACTCAAAATAACATAAACTGGTACTATAATAGAGATTATATGACGTGGACCGTAGATAATAGTTAAATACTTATTACAGATTGCCTTATATAACAACATAGGCTAAAAATGTTCTCAAACTGATCCGTCAATTGAATTTTCGCTTAACAATACATACTGTGCATAGAACAGGACGTCTAATCTAATAGATAAACACCTTGGTTTCACATTGTCACTTCAATTTAAATGTAGCTACTTGTAATTTATTTTTCAGACACAGAAAGATATATTGTATCTCACCTTATCCTTTGAAACCTTCGTAAATGATGGTGGAGTATCGTCTGGTTCTAAATCGCCCTTGTTCAATATATTCCCACTGATCGTTGATGTTGTGTAACTCCATATAAGAATGTTAATGATGACCCAAGACTTTCTATCCTAAGTATCTTAATCCTTATCATGATAAGAGTTCGGAGTTCTAACTTAAAAGGAACTAGATTGACATCCACCCTTGTGCTGTAAGAAATAAGGTTGATATTTCTTTCAAAGAAGGACTTTCAATGAAGATATATGAATATATCTTGCAGATTAAACTTACAAGGTAAACCGCTGCCTAGTCTTGACATCATTATCGTTAAAGACAGTATTAATATGAAGCTTACATTTTACTGCTTAAGGGGTTTTTCCCCGAAGTACAAACTCCGCAAAGATCAAATATCAACGATAAGTACAATCTACCAGCTACAATTTTAATCAAATTCACAATGAATGTAAACCATAAACCCTGAAATGCAGGTACACGCACATAAATGGTTATGCTGAGTCAATTCTCATGTGATTTACAATTTTTTAAAATCTCCTACAAGGATATCTTGCTGTCGCTATCATATCACCTACTCTTCTTAATAAATGATTGAAAAGTATGATAATGAATGCAAGCGTGTTTCGAGAAGGTTCAAAGGTGCTAAACTGGCAAAAAAGAGGGTTTTCATAATTAAAAAACACTTTACTATTAGTTTTCTATCATATCTGCTTCATCATCGTTAGGAAAGATGCAGTTCAGATTGATACCATTGCTGAGAATTTGAGACAGACACGTTGCATGTACAATATACACGATTGGCTTAGGTATCACGTCCTTTTCAAAGTTACCGCCTCGTTCATGATTATGGTCAATTAGCATACGGCGGGTCTGTCTAGACAGAAAAGTGACCAGTCGGTTGATTGCACTTGACATACTGTGTAGCTGTTAGAAGATATTGTTTTCTAAGGTAAAACTGTACTCTATTCATGTTAATAAAATAAATGTTAAAAGGTGTGTTTAGGTGTTTGGGCTTTTGCATCATTCTATTATGTGAGGTACAGTAAAATGTGTGGTATTGCAACATTCAGCTGCTGTTACTTAACAAAGTTAATATAAGAGTTGCCCCTCGCTGGTTTAATGCAATTAATAAATGTGTAGGCGACCATCAAATTGTGCTGCGATACTAAAATAATCACAAATATTGTACATGTGACGTGTCTATCTCAGACACTGGGTTGTGGTACTAATCTGAAATGCACTGTGGCCTACACTTGTTCAGCAGCTCTGTCAGTAATCATCATGAAAAAAAATTGTTAAAAGACCGATATCACAAGCAAAGTTGCTTAATTAGCAAGGTTTATTCGTTTGTCATGTTTACAAAGATCATGAATACAAAATATAAGGAACTACAAGATCCTTATATTTGTTTTGCAGTTATTTTAAAAATAACAGATTGTCGTTCCCAATAAATCTTGAATAGCGTCTGTGTTATTTCAAATTTATTAATTAATTGTATCGCATTTGCTTCTGCTTTTCTCTGCAGAACCATGATCTCTTCACGATTTTTTCTTCCAATTGTTTTAAATTTCCAGTCTCTTGCATGGGACCATTGAAAAGTCCGGTACGGATTACCCAATCACCAAGTTCTATATAGGTTACACTTACTGAATTCCATCGGAAACCTTAAGAACAGAAGCTGTGCTTGTGTCGGAAATGAAATTGTCAGAATATAACCAGTAATCCTCATTTCTACGGCGAAAAAGGGTATACCCATTCCTAAGGCTCCCGACACTGCGGCGCTTATAGCTGGTGTCACTGTTACCTAAAGGGATTATACGTAATATACTATTATTTAATAGTCCTACAGAGAGGAAAAACATGAAGAAAGGATATTTTTGTCGGTGTATATTGTCGAACATTAGCCAGGGCTCGTACATCTTTAATACTTACAACGCTGATGTACATGATCAAGATTGCTGAAGAAGATTGTTTATACACCATTATTACAGTGTGGCAGCGTCTTCTGTTGCATAAATTCATCATCATCATCATCATCATCATCATCATCATCATCATCATTTCATTGTCATATTTAAGCTAAGAATAACATAGTACAGTTCAAATTCCGCATAATACATTGACAATGCTAGGAATATAGCCTAAGCTTATCCTGATGTAATCTTAATATATGTTGTTTAATAGCAAATAACCATGCACAGTCGTTTTACAACATGAATTTCTTAAAAAAAATGAACGCCTTCAATCTTACGCGAGGAGCCATCGATAGCAAACCAACTTCTGCAGACATCATGACTTCATAAGGCCCTCCACATCCGAAGCCTGTAAAATACCGATAGAAATGTGTGATACTTATCCTTGAAAAAAAGTGGCATGAATATTTAGATTAAATAGCGATGTGCCTTCGCAAGATGTATTGTGTCATATAATTAAATAATAGGGGCAAACTCTAAAAAAAGCACTTGAACAGATCAAGAAAATATGTGATTGAAAAACATTCTGATACGTTTTATATACACGAAGATGACTTTTAAAGAGATCACAATGATGTTAACCATGACTTGGAATAATGTTTTTGGCAAATTCAAGCATTTACCTGTCTTCATTGGTCAACAAGGAGTGTATGCAGTACATATATAGTTGATCATGTACACTCACCGAAATGGATAAAAAAGAATCCTATAGGAAATCTGAAGGTTACATCGAAGTATTTCACATCTTGACCAAAAGTTACAAATCCGCTCAGCTTGATATCAAACCTATAAAACTCGTTTTTATAGTCATCTAGGAGTTTAATGTCTATTGAGGCTAATTTCTGCAATAAGAATGTATCAGTAGATTACTTTAAGACATTAACTTTATATGGTGCAGAAGTTATTGGGAAAATTGATGTACAGAGACCCGCAAGCAGATGAAGACGAATTTCGCACGCCTCAATTTTGTAGCTTCTTGTCTCCGATTTCAGAATATAAATACACTTTACTTATCCGGTTTTCCAACGTAATGTTCCGCATTTTCTACAACAAAGGTCAAAGAACAATTGCTGGCAAGATGCATCACAAAACTGCACAGCAGCCCAACCTGTAAATTCACAAGCATTCTGACATCTTACTCACGGAAAATAAATTATCCCTTGCATGACAGGGGAATTTAATTTATTTTACCAGGTTCATGCGAGCAGAATAAAGAAAAATATTATACAGTAACACATGATCTTCATCAATTACAATCTACCCAACATCAAATCTTAATTTTCAATTGCAGAAATCGCACATTGCCACAGTAAAGGGTTTGTACTTCAGCTTGGCGATGGAAAGGTTGGGCGGAATGATGTCATTTTCTGTATTACCTTAAGAGCAATAGAGTCTACCATGTCATTCATCAGCTCGGTAACCAAGGAATCGTCTAGACCTATTATGTCAAACAGATCTTCAAATTGACGCAGAGACAATTGAGAAATATCTGAAAAAAATAACAATGTCGCCCTTTTGGTTTAATCAATTGATCAAGCAGACAAAATTCTTAAAAACCTGCACTGAATTTCGTCTGTACAGGCTTATTAACATGTCCCCGGGTCAGAAATTGACTTACGCATGCCTTTTTTTAAGTATTTTAAGTTGGTACGGTGAACGCTAGCCTTGTGTTTGCATTTGCCGAACACTACCAAATACTATTAAATGGTTCAAATTTGGCATGAAATTTCAATCTCGTATTTCACATGAATGAAAAGCTGACATATCGTAAAGAGTTGAAAAACTAATACATGATTTTGCGTGGTCCATGTCACTAAATATCAAATTCATTTGATACAACTTATCAATTGTTGTTAAATTTGGAAGACAATTTGACAATAAGGTGACCTCAGATATACATTTCAAACTGTCAATATCTTACAATTCTAGGTTAGCCTGCAGAATTCCCAAGGGAACTTATCTTGACATTGGCCGATTCGGTAGAGGAATTTAAGTCGATACTGTCTTGTTTTTGTTGAAATCGAAACTAAATTGTTTCTCAAATGTTGCACGGATAACAGACGCTATTTGGATTTTAAAATACAATTTTCGTATTTGCTGCCTCAAATGTTATCAAAAAGTTGTCAAGTATGCACCGACTTACTGTTGGTCTTTCCTAATCACGTACAAGCTTTGTATACTTGAAGCTTTCACAAATAGGTCATTGCCGACACAATACGTCTATATTTGAGTTGCATGAATTTATTGCACATAACCCGATCAATACTTACCTTGTGGATCTTCAACCGGTCTCACAATTTCAGAACATTCGTCAACAACTAAAGTAAGTTCTTCGAATATTGATACCTGGCTGAGGCAGTAGTCTGAGATGTTGGAACAAATTCTTGCCTTTAACATCACCTGCGTAGATATAAACAACATATTACGATCAAAAACATGTGGAAACGGAGGCTCACAATCTATACTCTGTGGTTACGGTCACTTCATCACCAAAATGGGTATCATGTCCCGTATATTGCATTAAATATTTCGAATATACTTTATATTATTGTATTTGAGCAAGAGGCATGCATCCCACACGTGGAAGAAATGCACCATAGCTGTATTGCTGTGTTCATACCTTTGCCAAGTGACTCTCACTGTCAGTGTCAATCATTGCCACGGTTAAACTATATTCAAGTATGACATCTTCAAAGATCTTTATGCCGTCCATTGCTACATCCTTGTACTCAACAGGTCCCTCTGGTGTAGAATAAAAGGGTTGCCATATAAGTATAACCTGATGGTTGCAGTATTGTAACATAAAATACTTAATACGTAAAATAGTTTCTTAAATCCTTTAAAGACCAAGTTTTTTTATCTTGCTAACTTTTAAGCGTCTAAAAAGAAATACAAAAAACTTATCGTAGACCAATTAAAGCAGCTATAGTGTGAGCTCAGCTAGCTGCAGACCTTGATCTGTTTCAAGTATTCTTTAATGTGCACTGACCTGAAGCTAGATCAATCATATCAAAGATCTCCTCGACGCCTGCAAGACCAGCGATTAACTGACAATTCTGAACGCGAAGTGAGACGGGGAAATGTACGGGGAAGTAGAAGAGATCCATTTCCACGTCACAATAAATTCCTAGACAATCGATATCAAAGTTACAGAAAGTCTCGCTAGGTAGGTAAGTCCAGAGATGAGAACACCCTGAAATACAACATAAACATACAGGTTATTGTATGTGTTCAATGAGTGTAGAAAGTATTAAGCACTTTCTTTTACCTGTTCAAACAAATGATCATATCATATTAAGTCTTATCTGATTTCTTGAAGAAAACATTTCACTTTTATAGACCGTCTTCGTCGAATATTAGATATAAATTAAGTTAAGGTGGCGCGCACCTCGAACGAATAGAGCTTAAACGTTTGCTCAGACTTTCCTCTATGAAACTTTCAACGATTTCTTATCCAATCGAGAATAAAGATCGGGGGTCATCGTGCAGAGCGTGGTACTTGAGAAACAAATTACCTGACATGTACTAATATTTGAATTTTAGAATGACCGCCATCCCTGTTTTAACTCTGAAACTAAAATTTTCAGAACAATAGGAAGGTGATTTCTTTCTTGTTCCAAGAGTTTTAAAATGAGACCCAACAAGTGGTGCATCAGAAAGGAAAACTAAAAATCTAAGAGTTCGAATATCTGTCCCTGAGGCACATTATACCTTTAAAAAGGTCACAATGTGTGATACGTACTGTTTTGCGGCTGACGATATTGCCACTGAAGCATCGATCGAGATGAATTTCCAGATTCGACCTCTCTTGTCTTCGAGGATAAACTCAACTCCTCATATATCATCGTTTCGGGTCGTTTGAAATCATGGGACAACAGGCAACTCTGATATAGTTTATAAAATGACATATACGTCAGATTGTACCAGAATCGTTAAGTAATAAAATACCATACAAATGCAAACTTAGTTCTTAAATGTTCCCACAATTACATATTCAGAGTAATTGAACGGCGTCTGAAAACGATAATTATTCTCTCCGACTAATAAGGTATGAGAAAATGTTCGAGTGGAATGGCCATTTAGTATTAGCACAGTTGTTGTGTTTAACATTACCTGTAACTGTGACATTAAATCCTCCAGCTGCTCTTTCATATGAGTTTGACCGACATCATCGAGAAGTTCCAACGCCTCCTCCAAGGACAACTCTGAGACTTGTTTCACATGCAAGTCGAAAGCTGTTTCGATACTATTGTCCTTCGTCTTCTTGGTTTGTACAGTTGAAAATTTTGGATTATCTGAAAGATCATGGGTATGCGGACGTTGTTGCGTGACACTTTATAGTATTCCATGAAACCCTCTTTATCATCAATTCAAACTAACATGGGTGATTATAGATACATTGATACTTACATAGATATAACAAACATATAAACACACATTACATAAAAACATAGACACAAAGACAGACAGACAGATAGATAGATAGATAGATAGATCGATAGACATCTATCCATCCATCTATCCATCCATCCATACATACATCCATCCTTACATACAAACATGTACATACCGTATACTTTTTGACATTTTAAAGGCTGCATGACCTCATGTTGAATGGCTAATAAGATTACCTTGGTGTTCTTTATCCGTCTCTTCTAAGTCACCGAAGTGGCCGAGATCACTTAAATCTGGTTCGTCAATGCGTTCTGGACTTTCATCTGACATTACGCTTCCTCCCACCAACGGTTTAGGACCTGCTATCACATCGTTCTGAAAAAATAACACATAACTTAAATATTGCACTAAGAATATTTAACATTGAAATAAAAAAAAACTATTTTATGACGATAAGAAGAGAAATAACACCCTATACACCTTAAGGATAAGTAGGTATTCGTCACATCCCTGATTCCAATAGACAGTACTGGTATCCATATCACGATTTTCAATGTACTCGGTTGGGTCGATGTATTCCTCGGTACCTATTCTTCTCATGGCCAGATGTATCGCATTTGGGCGGCAGCCAGAGTCAGTAACGGTACCTAATTCGAGACCTTTGGACACCTGTGATGACAAACACAACTTTCAGGAGCAGCAGAAATGTCAATCCCTTTTGAAATGATAAAGTTAATACGTAGTAATTCTCCTAAGTGATAATATATTAGATTTTCTCAAACTGACAGACAAATTTGAATTGCCCTCTTTGAGACGTTTACGTTCAGTTCACACGCAATATCATCATTACCAATGGCGAATTGACAAAGGGAAGTGACCTCACAGATTTCGCTTCCTTTGCCATGAAACAAAGATTAGCAAAGTACTTGATTAATTACAACATATAGAATAGTATACATCAAATATCTTAGGACATATTTCAACGGTGAACAATAGAAGATGACGCACGAGTAGAAAATAGACAGCATCAATGCACATGTTAATATATAACCAGGCATGCACATTCATACACAACGTGTGCACATTTATGTATCGCATTCAAATCTTACTTCCCCGCTTTCAAGAACATCTTTTGATACGTCGACATGATCGATAATTATTTCAGTGTGTGGCAGTTCTTCATAGAGTTCAATGATCACTTGAGTAGGTCCACTTTGCGTGACTGTGCCTGTGAAAGGTGCAGCGAGCTATGGAAGAAGAAGGAACAATTAAAATGACTGAAACTACTATCAGCATAAAATTCGTTGTTGTCATGCTTGTTTCCTTTTTGAAATATAATGCCTTGAGTCACATATAAAACATTTAAAATATCTGTAAAAATATCACACAAAAAGTTTAACATACTCAGAAAAAATAAGGAAATTTTAGATGTAATGATATAAAATTGTATCAAGGTACAACTGCTTAATTATATACTACACCCTGAACATGAGATATCATAGCATGCAACCCTTGATACTAGTGAGATGGTATGTCAATGTCAATATTCTTATTTCCGATTGCACATGTAATTTCTATTTCCCATCGTTTAAAATAGTGTAACCCAAATACTCAACCATTTTGTGTCATTATAAGCGTAGGTTTTTTAAAAACAAAAACTCTAAAAGAAGGATTAATAATAATCAATTATAAGTAATTAGACTACACACTTGCCTCCTTTCCGACGTCAATTTCTAAATCAATGCCAGGAGGAGTGTTTCCGATCTCACTTGGGTAATAGCCATCGCCGCAGGAACCTTCCACAATCTTCCGAGGAAAGGATTTCGCTGCTTTTACCCCAAAGACTTTGTCAATAAGCGATTTGGCGGAATCATACCTTCGTACATACAAAGAAAGCAACGAAAGAGCATGTTTGTGAGCGAACTTATACTTTAATCTCCTATCACCCGTGAACATCACACTATGTCAAAGAAATGAATAACCAGACAAAGTATTATTGGTTAATGACTAAAAAGATGCAAGTTTTGATTTACTTTGTCCTCATCGAGGTTATTCGTCTTATCGTCTTTGCTACCAGGACTCGGTGAGGACCAAAAACTTTATCAAAGCTTTTATGCTTTGTTATGCTTTTCTGCTTTGCTATGCTTTTTGCTATTCTTTGCTTTTTATGCTTTTTATTCCTTCGCTGTATTTATACCTCACGTTTTATTTCATATTTTCCGCATTTGCTTTCGTTTGTGATATTTACCACTTCGCAGAGATGAGTAGCCCTCCCTTGCGGCACTGCGCTGCTTCTTAGCAACCTAAATCTGAGCAGAATGTAGTGCGCCCTCTATTTGCACCGATCGAAACGCGCAATGCAACCTTCCATGAAAAATAAGACCGATTAATTTGATGGGTTTGTCACCCTAGAAACGTGCATCACAACATTGTGTCATGTTTTCCAGTTGTGCAAGTTCAAGTGAACTTGCAAATAAAAACCTGTGGGTCAAGTGATGTGTCGGCTTAAATAAACTACGTTTAATAACTTCAAGAGCCGTTAGTAAAACATGACAAAAACCTTTGAAGTTAAGGGGAGGAAAGAGAGAGGGTTACCTTTATTTCGGTACTTGATCGCCAATTGGCACTGACTGCATGCTACATTGTACTTCTATGATACAGAAACTGACAGGTATATATGCACGCTGCTCAGCATCTTGCAACAAAATGTCGAACGTTGAGTCAAAAAACCATACTCCCAGCGATTTGATTATGATAATATGAACGGAGAATGGTTCAAGGTGACTCGTATACTCGTGATAAATGCGCTGCATCCCGTGAATTATTACAATCAGGAATTATTGTGCGCATGTGCATTAGCTTTAAATATGCTCTCGTCTCTTCGAAGTATCTTACAGTTATGCTCAACGGAAAGTATACGATGAGATTAAATGATACCTTACTCATTACTAATTTACATCAGACACTTTATTTCTAAAAGTAAACTAGTACCTCACAATATTGCTTGCGAGCGGCAAGTTCTCAAAGACAAGAATAACAAATACCAGACCTAAATGATTCCTTAACATAACAGTCGCTTGCCTGCTTCTCTGCCGACATGAGTGCCTTATCTCTTTCCACTGGTTTATTGCCGTAATCTTATACCACGATACTAATTACACAGCGACAAAAAGACAACTGTAGTTCCTGCTGAAATGAACGTCATCGCCGGGGTAGACCGGCCGACATTATTGAGACACTGCTCAGTAAGTGTCAAGTAGATTGGATTTTTCAATCTTTAAAATCATGACTTCTGCTTTTGCCAATTTTCATTTTCTTTGACACTAAAATGCCTTAAAACAGATTACCCCTAATTCTTTGTATGAAAATGCCTCGACCTAACCCCCCTAATTCTTTGTAAAACACGTCCACACTTACGATTGATAACAATGGGTATTTTGCCAAACCATGGTGGTGAAAATGTTACAATCAACTGCCACTCTGTAATTTGTGCTAGAGTGAAGATAAGTGTGGACAAAAACATTTGGATAAAACTGACTTAATTTGGCAATGTTATCACGCATGGGGGTCTCTAGCTATGTACCATATCGCCAACTTTACAATTACCTAAGCTACGGATGATTAATGTGAAATACTGTCTATGTGTCCACTGTTCTGTGTATCTCTTCTAGCAGTCAACAGTGGTGCAACTATTCTCATGCATACTCTTCCAAGTACATTTGATTGTGATGTTTAACGTTTTGTGTTTATTATATCCAATCAAATGAGACTTTGTCTATCTGTTATTCAATGGCTCAAAATTGATGAGGGTCAATTACAGATTGTATAATCCTCTACAAGATTTACTCGCCAAACCAGAGAAACCATATAATTATTGTCTGTCTCAAGATATCTTTGCAAGAGCTTTTCAGACAAAACGTTTGATTCATGAATGATGAAGATGTTTCATTATTTGCCTTTATATATCTCTTTGAGAGGCACATATGTTACTTCAGGCTTCAGCCAACTTACAGTTGTCTTTTTGTCGCTGTGTAATTAGTATCGTGAATAATCGAATAATCGAATAATCGTATGGTACCTACGTTTTACGCAAATTATCATACTCTTTCTTCAAGGTTTCGACGAGAACGTATACTGCATCATAGGCTCTTTGAAACGGTTCGGAAATATCTTTAGTCTGTCAGTTGGTTCAGCGAGGATTTCAACCAATCCACGAACATCATCAATGATTTGCTCTCTTACAGTCTCCTGAAACGGTAACAAAAAGTTGAATGTTCTGCATCAGCTTCTGCAACGAAATTGTACTTTTGCAGATCATATTCTGTTCCTGCGGATACATCTTAGCATGAACCTAGCTTCCTGTTGCGATATCATAACGAGCGCCTCCCATGTGACACTGTGTCATCAGTTTTATTTGGGTCGCTGGCGGACTTTACCTTACAGCGCAAACAAGTTCCATAAAGCTTTGAATATGATAAAATGAAGCTCCACGCCCCTCGTACTACACCGTCAACAATATCAACGTATCAGTTCTACGAGCAATTTCCATCATGGACTTTATCATTTTACTGGTCCTTTCCTTTGGCAGCTTTTTGCCAAATGTACGCGAACGGTAATGAAGTAACATAGTCAACGCCATCCTGTTGGAGAAGGCCATCATGGGACTGGATCTTATATTACAACGACGACCTGCAGGACACCACTGCGAAAATGTCGATATAACTGCGGACAAACTGCTGACTTAAAGTTACGAAGCCTCTGTACCCCAAACAGTGCTACTGTAAAGATCCAAATCCTAGTGGACAACAATTTAATAGTTTCTCTTGATCGGTAAGTCAACGACTATAATTAATACTTAATTGTACTTGACACTCATTGATCAACTTCCAACCTTAAATATAGCATTTTGACAACAGTAATATTGATTTGACTTTCTGAAATGTTTTAAAAATTATTGATAAGTTTCAGAGATCTCTCGCAAGGAATAAATGTGCATTTGACGCTATCAGAACGCATGAATATTTGGAATAAACAGCGTGTAAAATCCATGGTTTCGATAGCATGACTTGACAGGTGTCCTTGTAGGCAAGAATATATCAGTCGCATCTATTGACTTAATCTACTTAACGCTGACACGTACGGGTGATACATATATCATTTTTCATCAATAGGCATTATCAGCACGTTGCTAGTATCATCATTCGACTTCTTGAACTTTTGGTATGTGAATCAAATGTCGGACATAAAAATCGTGCCGTTAAAGTTAATGATTGAATGAGTGTTATCAGGGTAGCGTTACATCTTTCCGACGCTAAACAGATAGTTGTATTTTCATCAAAATAAAAATGACAAAATTTTACATTATACGTCAATGACCTTTAGAGGAAAGGTCAACCATACATATGGCCGTTGATAAGTGTTGTCCTCACGATTCGTGACCATGGGCGATTCAAAATATGTCGTAAGGTCCTTTATGTAGACTATTGAATTAACATAACGCTCATAAAAATAGCCACAATACAAATCGCACGGCATGCATGCAGATATTTCATGAAATATCTGATTTTATACCAGTAAACAACGCGGTCTCTTTGGTTTAATAACAAAAAAAATGACAAAAGTTGATATTCATAATTTCGTAATGGTGCCATGCTCTTGAACTTCCCTGATTTATCAGGACAAATAACGCCTTACATAAAGTTGCAATCTTAAAATTATTGAACGTAGTGAGCGTAGCACTGGCCTAGCGGCTTGTGCTATACGCTACGTATATTGAACCCAAATCTCGTGTATACAGTCTGCAGCGGAGTTCTTGCTTAATTTCAATACTTTTACGCTGCGTTTTACTAATCCCCTTGTATTATATGTTATCGTTTTTATCTGTTCTAACCCTAAATTTTGTCAGTTTTCTAAAGGCCAGCTAGTTCAGCATTAATCTTCTATGCTGGCCGAGAGATCCATTTTATCACCAGCATATCGCCATGATAATGCAGCCGGAAGAGCTCTTCTCCAATCAGAAAGACCCATACTTGACACAGATACATAATACATTTACATCTTGCACTGTTATATTCCTGTCTAATTTGACCTGGCAAACTCCGTTTTCATTACCCTCAGTAACGAACAAGGTGTCGGCGCCCTAAATCGCTTTATCTGCATCTCAAATGCATTGTTAGTTCATCTACCTACCGCAGCTCCGAGTCTGACCGTCCACACGACAAATTTCAAAAGTAATCATAAGCGATAAACTACAGCGAGCGATGATATGCCATGAGATTTTGACCAGTTCACGACGCCATATATATGAACGAGCGATAGCGGTTCATATATGAAGTGAACTGGTCAAAACCGAGCGGTATACTGTTTGCTTGGGTGGCTTATTATTATCACATCACAACAGTGAATTCTGGCATGAAATGTCCAAAGGATTTTTTTATTAGACTGAGAGTTCGCGCGCGTTACATCTGTGCTATATAGCGATTTTCTCACTGCCATTTTCACGTCTCCACTAATCAGATCACTTTATTTTCGCCATCAATATGCTGGTAAGTTGAAGGGACCAATTGTGAGCGGGCAGGTGAGCGTACCGTTTGCTCTGCGTCAGGAGAGCAAATGGCCTTGTGCCTCGAGGGTACGTAGTTCATGATACTTACAATATGCCTCTTTCATAAAGTTTTTTATGGCGATTCCATTTTGTAAAGTTTTTTATATGCAAATGGCAATAGTATGCTTGATTTCGATGATACACAAAGACCTGTGAAAAATAACACAATTTTCTAAATCGAATGGCGCAGGAATATAATTGCAGGACTGTTTTGTGGTTTACTGACTTTTAAAATCACTCAAACTCAAAGCTATTCATATATTGATCATAGAGGCTTCAGACAGCATTAATCACAATACCAGAGCATTGATTTGCCAAGGCACGTATTAAGAGTAGCGTGATATTTCTACCGGATTCGAACTATCTTAACTTTTGAAATTCTAAACCGTGACATCTGATCAATCGGGCGGCTGTTGATAAGAATTTGCCATGGAAATCTGATGAAAGCCACACACATTAAATATATTTCAACGATGACGTCACTGTTACCGTTAATGTTTGCTATCCAGTTTCAGTTGAATGACAGGTAAATCTGTAACAACCTTAGACTCACTTTTGTCACATTCCATCCCAAGACCTTTGAACCTGGACGTAGAAATTTGTAATTTGTAATTTGTTTCAGAAAGGTAGGGGAATTGAAATGTTACGTACCTCTGATATCCCTGTGAGTTGCTTGATGGCGTCGTCGTCCCTGGATGTCCAGTTTTTCGAATTCTCTATCTCGATTTGGTTCGCAACAGCTTGGAGATCATTCCATATAACGTCTATCTGTGCGTCAAGGTCAAACCAGAATGGTTTGTCGCCGTCACTAAAGGCCAACGCGGCTTCAATTTTGTTGATTACTTCTTTCACAAGGGCTGAGATGACGTCTTTAATGCTAAGAAAAATTCATATGATAATGATTGTAATTAAAAAGGTCAGTCTAATGCTTTTCTCGAGGATCAATCTTCATGAAATTTCTTACCAGACTATCTCATGTAACTTAGAGTTTTCCCACACAATAGCAGTGCATTACATCACACATTTTATTTGTATTCTTATTTAGAAGTAATCATTCAAATAGTCAGTGTGGAATGTGTTACAAAGACGCATGTCACGTCGTGTTCTCACTTGTAAATTATATGGTTGACTTTATTTTTGGTCACATGGGGCAAGAGAGATGGGGAACAGAGATGTATTAGACCAACAGGCAGACACAGAACAAACTGACACACAAATAGAGTAAGGGACGGAGTGTGACAGAGAGGCAAATAGACAAAGGGAAAGAAACAGGGACATCTATGAGAGAGTTACACAGATGTTGGCAGCTCATACATGTAGCTCTGAGCTCTTATATTATATATATATATATATATATATATATATATATATATATTATATATATATATATATATATTATATCTACACACACACACACACACACACATATATATATATATATATATATATATATATATATATATATATATATATATATATATATAATAAGAATAAGAATAATTTTGCTTAAATTGGACACTTAAGGGACTGTAGTCTAGGGGTAAACTACAAAACATTTCCCTCGACAAAATTTGCTATATCTGTGCATTTATGGTTAAATGTTATTCAATAGTGACGTATAGGCTTGCATACAATTCTTGACAGACAATAATAGTGCTCCCCGTACAATTACAAGACAAGCTATAACTCAGCGACTGTCCCTTTTGATTTTGAGTAGCGAATTGCCCTGCATGCTGTTGATAGAATTATTTATTGTAAATGTGATCTTTTGTCATCAAATTACTTGAAACCTTGCATAAAAGAGATTACTGGTAATGAGTAATAGTATTCGCTGAAAGTTCAAAGGTCAAATGAGAAATGATTTTATTGATATGCACTATGATACGTTGAGGGAGGGTCGCTGATTTTTGCGCATAAAAATGGGGGAGTGTCACTTTTTCTTGCACTATTTTTAAAGCAGCATCATTTTGAAAAACAGCCCTCCCCCTTTAATTTATATCCAGTCCCTAACAATCTTGTTCTGTATGTGACATATCAGGGATACACGTGCTGGATAAACAGTGACTCCATCAATATTAAATTAGCATATTTTAGAGACTCAGTTTAATTTACCAACCTAATCAACTCGCTGCGGTAATTATATGACATCACTTTTCTACACAGTCTGACGTACACAGACATTGTGACCGTGAACACATCCTACGGGTACTAGATAATGAACCAGGATGCCATAAGGAGGTCGGAAATGATACAGAGGTTGTAATTAGGGACTTTTATAAACAAATGTGCTGAGAGAATGCACATGGATCCATTGCTTAAATACTTACAGTCTGAAAAATCTGGAGATATCTCTAATTGAAGACACAGGGGACTTGAACATCTCATTCAGGGCGTCTGAAGATGCTTTTACTGACTTCTGTATCTGTTCTGCAGCCCAGGGCAAAATGACAGTAACTGCCTCGTTGATATCCTGCGAAAAAAAGAAGACTTTAGCGAAGGCTTTCAATGATCGACAATCACCAATAAATCACTATAAAGTACATTCCTGTTTCTCATTTCCTTTCACAAATCGGAAGAGCATCAACATTTGTATACAGATTGACTTTGTTATGAAATTGACCCAAAGAAGTTAAAGACAGTGAAACAGAAGTCAAATTTGATTCATGATATAATTCATTCAATTTCTTTCGTGTGCTCAATTCAGGAGAGAATGAAAAGTAAAACATACGTGATAAAGGTCCATTGCATCGGTCTTAACAGCGCTGAACAAACTTGATAGGCGAAGAATGACCTCTTGAAGCTCATAAACAGAGTCAGGAAGACCTCTGTATTTTCCAATCATTGAAACAGCATCCTTCGACACATTTCTGAAATCTCCGACTTGAACTGGGAGGTCTCTGACTGCATCTATTAGGTCCCGAAATATCTCGGTGATCGGTACCGAGTCTGGAGCGAGTGCCTCTTTGAATGAGACAATCGACTGCTTTAATGGTGGTATGATGTCATTGACTACTTCATCGAATAACTTAGCTAATTCTGCTATATCTTCGTATCCGAATTCCTGTAACGAAAGGATCATAAGTGTTAATGATAATCATGTAAAACTAATAGTTCTGATGCGGACTCCGACCCAGCTGCTAAGCTCAGGAAAAACGCTTTACATTACTTTTTAAGACGACTATATCTTAATTTGCATCTGATGAACAAAAAACCACTCATGCGTGTTACTTTTTCTTACTAATTCGTAAGCAGATTTACCGGTATTGTAATGTAGCCTAGCGCTAAGGTACAACTGCAAAATGCCGTTGAAAGCCTTCGCTACCCAAACACCGGTAAACAATTTTACTCAACCGAGAAGCACTAGTAAGTTTAGCATAGACGTAGACAGCAAAACATATGATTAGGATTCCAAATTGAATGAGGATTTACAAACTTTACCTGTAAAATATTGATATTGTAGCCAACCTTTCCATAAAAGCAAACTTTTGCGTCGAGAAGGCTGTACTCCCAGTTGAAGAAACCAACGTGCGCTTTGGCATACGCGTGGTCGTAAATGTCAATCTCTGCGTGGCCTTCCGATGGGCCTGTAGGTATAGACGTTTGCGAATGATTAGATATGAAGGTATCAAAAATGGCCAATGGTTACGTAGTATTCCTAGACCAAAAGACTGAAAATATGTGATAAATCCGATTTCAAATATATGATGACTCCCCGTTACTGTTACTTTGCACACAGAAGGTATATGAACCCATTTAGGTACTTACTTATCTCGAGTTCAAATTTGTTCCTCAGAATTAAGCCTACGTCTGCACCGATGTCTTTGTTCCCGACGGATTTCGTCCAATGAATACCGGGAATTTCCAATTTAAAGTCAAACGACAGCCTTGTCAAAATGCTGCGGCGAATTCGCTCGAGTCTTGGTACAGTGGCTGCCCTTGAAACGTTTCTGTGTAATTTGTGAAAAAAAGATGGCGAAATTTTAAAATAATAGTCTAAGATTAAATCACACCTTTAAGAACTTCATCTTAGGAAAAGGGCGCCTCTTCGAAAACAATCTACGGGATGTTTTGAAAAACGATGGCGGAAACGTTGATACTTGACAGCCCATGTGCAAGGGAAAGCCCCTCATCAACCTTCAGATATTTTTCGATAGATATTGTATATTTTGAAATAACATAATCTGACCCTACCTGTTAAACATTCCAGTGATTTCGTCATCTTCGATGACAAATGGATGCCGGAAATATTCGATACGCGCAAGATGACGAACAGTCTTATCATCGTCATATAGAGCAGACATCATCAGAGTTTCGACAGCCTTTACATGGCATAACAAGAAGTAAATTTATTAAGTTTGAAGTATTGTATCCATACCAAGCTACTGCTGCAAAGTTCCCTTTCTCTTTCCCTCCCCTATGTATGGATGCATTTATGTATGTATGTATGTATGTATGTATGTATATATATATATATATATATATATATATATATATATATATATATATTTATATATTTATATTTATATATATATATATATATATATATGTATATATATATATGTGTGTGTGTGTGTATGTATGTATGTATGTGTGTATGTATTGTGCCTCATGCAAACAATTATAATATAATTTAAGTACTAAGTATGTATGTCTGTTACTCAAGTTTCACGATTATCTGCCGTTGTTAGGCAAACCGCCAATAAAACCAAGGATTATACTATTGCCTGTGCATATACTTTGGAAATTGAGAAGTTGTAAAGAAAAATTGATTTACTTCTTATCTAATTACCTCTTGTAGCTCAAACCTTGAGATAGCATGTACGGCACTTCTTCGCAGCATCGGGTGACTTTCAGAGTCATTTAAATAAGAAAACAAGTGTTCAAAGGATGATAGGTAAACTGCATTGCCCAGAGAATATATCAGGGTGGCCTTCTTTTCGAGAAAATCCCTGAAGTCTTCTGGTGTGAGCGTTGCTCGTTTTCGACGTTGATGCCACGGATCTGTAAAGACAAAAACAGCCATTGGTCAAGATGATGAAATCGTTCTAAGGGTTTATCTCACCACAAATTGATTTATTTTTAACTTTGATAAAACTTCAAAAAAATGGACGAAGACCATGTAAAAAGTCATTTTAATTTTAAATAGATCTACGAGAAAACGGGATTGAGGACTATACTTTAACAACAAGGATATATTCAGATTTCAAATCGCGGTTATATAACAGTGATGTTTGTTGCGATCAAAAGTGTGCATTTTAACGTCAAAATTTTATGGGATTACCATGAACGCCCAGCTGATCTTCCATCTCTCTCACGATCTGATCACCCTTCTGCCTGTCATCACCCTGATCAGCCGACCGGAGACATTTGGCAACAGATCCAAGCACTAGGACGGCACGATTGTGCACGATGTTTTCTTCTGCAAGATCTATGCGGGATTAGATTGTTGTTAGATTCTAGGATTAGAATATCGTCCCAGTTGCGTTAATGTTTTAACATTCTTTCAAATCACTGTTAATATCATCATATTAATAATTGGATTAAATTAAGTCTAATACACGTATATTGTCATATCATCAATTAATATGCGCGTCCGAAACAAATTGATAAAAAAGTATTCTATATAGTAAGGATCTGAAAACATACCTGCTGTAAATTGCGCACGATAATTATTAACACAAATTGAATGCCGTATGTCAACAGTTTCCATAAGCAGTTTGAGATTTTGCTTGCAAACAAATTCACTGTATTATCCACACCGAGGGATACTTACCCTGAAGAGTATCGATTTTTCGAAATGCTAATTTGTAAATTGCCTGAATTGACTTCGTAGAGGGCGGTCTGTCTAATCCGACATAATGGGTCAGTGCTCGCGTGACCAGAGTAGCGTTCGGTGCGGGGACAACAGCACCAGGTCGACGAGAAGATCCTGGGCTATGCGCGTTGCAGAAGCTCCTAAAACATCGATGGCTATCTCCCGCTTCGACGTCATATTAACTGACAGGGAACCTTGCATTATGTGGCGTTTTCCGAAGATAATGACATCATCATCAGAAAGACTTTGTACCATTTTCAATATATTCATAAAGCAACCAGATCGCTTCTCTCGCTCTATGTGAAAGACGTATGGAAGTAACTGAATGCTTTAGTCATAAATTATGCATCGTTATGCATTCACGAATAACATGACAATACCTACACTCTGCGTACATACGTACATACATGTACATGCATGCATACAGACAGACAGACAGACAGACAGACAGACATACACACATACATACATACAACACACACACACACACACACACACACACACACGCACACATACATACATACATACATACATACATACATACATACATACATACATACATACATACATACATACATACATACATACATACATACATACATACATACATACATACATACATACATACATACATACATACATACATACATACATACATTTTGTGTACGGGGACTGACTTAAGAGCTTGTTCTGAATCAATATTATGCGTATTGCAAAATGAAATCTAAATATAGCGGAGCTTTTAGTCATTTTCGTTCTCAAATATTGTTTCATGGCAATATATTTTCGCGTGACACAGGTTTTTTTATAATTTACAAAAAGAAAAATAATGGTGAACACAGAATTTTTATAGTTTTCCTTAAATTGGATTTTTTTTCAATTTTTACTTACGAGAGTGTTGATGCATCTGCATACAGGTCATGTTACTCTCGATGTCCATTTGAATTTCTGACAATGGAGTTCTCGGTATTGGGAACTGCAAGAAAAGTATTTCAAACCAATATGAAATGTTGAAAATGTGAATACTGTATACTCGAGATACACATGATACATGCTGTATTGAATCCAACAGAGACCATAATTATTGTAACTAATGAAGTCCCTTTGCCACCATTTGCAAATTTTGATCTTGTCCCAAAGTATATTTACCTATATATCGAAATCACACATCCGCCTGGTTGATTTCGTCAGAAGCCTGATATTCTTGTCAACTAATCAAGTACAACGTGGCACCTATTACTCGTTTTCGATCAATATATACATGAATACCTCCCCGACTATGTTATTTTCCTTTCTACCATACGAGTACAATTCAGTCAGCGTTGTGTTCCATAAAAATACGAAATAAATCTAGCTCAAACGAAGTACTGCTATTAGATGTTCAAGTCGAACTCCTTCCATGCACAGATGATAACTCTCACTCTCCAGAAAAGGTTTTGATACATTAAAAATGACTTACTGTGTCGACTTTTAGCGTATCCTCTTTCAGATCTAGCTCATTTTCGACGTGATAAAAGTCTTGAGTGTATTGCCCGATGTATTTTATTGTGCTCTCTGAGTTAGCATGCATGTCGGGACGAGGTGTTTCTGCGTCTGCGAGATATTTTCGAATGCATGTTATAGATTATAATCGCTTCATTTTCATTTTGTTCTGTGTGATTATGAATCGCCATGTCGATTGCAATTTTATATTAGTCTGTACTGGTCCTCTATTACCAGAGAATTTGTTGACCAATAACACATCGAAACAAAGTTTATAAACGCACAACTGACACACGATCGCTCCCAATCCAAAATATCAGTTTGTGTTAGCAAGGGCTGCTGTCATGGTAACTTTATCTTTTAAATCGAGAGCACACAATGTGTAGACTAATAATCATCCTTCAATACATTGTTCGAATAGCTGTCAATAATGGTGTTTTATCAAAACAAACCGTTAACTGTCGTGACAATTAAAAGTAGGTTTTTGTTATTTCAATCCTTCAATTACCTTTAGTGTTTTTGGTACTCTGGCCTTCACCTGTACTCGATTCCTTTGACCCCGCGCTTCCCCTAAGAAGAAGAAGGATTTAATATTGAGTCTCGTATATGCAATACCAGTTTTAGGTATTCACACCATTACATTTCCTCACTTTATCAAGCCTAAATCATGCACAAACTAAGTATTACTTACAAACTGTATATTATATATAAAGTGAGCAACTCTACAGAGCACCTTTTTCCACTACCAGCACCATTCAAACCCCTGTCCTAAACCTCGTTCTCAGGGCTCAATTACCTGTAACGACTGATGTGTTTTCCGGTGTGTCTCTCGGTTGGTCTGCCTGTCTCAGTCAGTCCGCCTGTCCGTCTTTGTCTGTCTGTCTGTGTCTGTCTGACAGTGTCTGTCTGTATATGTGCGTGCTACCTGTAAGGTTTTTTTTTTACTTCAGCTCCTAAATTCAATGAAAATATTGTCAATACAGCATGTTTGACTATAATGTCCAATGTCTGTTTGTCTGTTTATATATGTCTGCCTGTCTGTCTGTGTATGTGCGTGCTGCCTGTAAGTTTTTTTGCACTTCAGCTCCTAAATTCATATGAAAATGCTGTCAAAACAGCATGTATGACTGTAACGTCCAATAATGTTGTTGAAAACGGACTAGAATTTAGATAAAATAAAACTAAATTTAGCTATCACACCTTTGCCAATCATCTCCTCTTGGTGCCGTGAAATGTTCCCGTATGTTGATAGTATGCGGTAATTGCAGCGAATTTTCGTAGAAAATTTCCTGTCGACAAGAAACAGTGTTCGCAGTTGAGCAGGTTCATTAATAGGAGAGTAAGGAAGACATTAATGTATCTAGCAAGATGCGCTTCACGATCATGGCGCTTCGCGTTGTAAAGCTTGCAATATTTTGATGTTAAGGATTCACTTCTTGTCACAGTTTATCTTGTAAACCCCATTTTACTCTTTGCAGTTCAACAAATTACTTACTGCCATGTATTCATTAAAACTGTTGTCTTTTCGTTCTCATGAATGGTACGTACCTTATCGAGAGACGCGTTTGCACGCGGAACCACGTGACCGTACTTGGTCTTTCGAAACAGCAGACCCTGATCGACTTGCTTGACCGTGTATATCGCCTCGTGCCCACCTGAAATACATTATATATAAGAAACAAATGAAGAAACATCCGTTTATCATTGACGCAATAATCTCGACGCAGGCGAGAATACAATAATTACAAAGTTCGACATATTGCACAACTGCTACTAACGAATTGTACCCAAAAGCGTGGCAAATTCAATGTACCCGCCTGCGGATGGTTTATTGCCATTAAATTACATCTGTGTTTGTGTTTCCGGTATTTATCTGCGGTTTAAGCATCCAAAATGAGAAAAGAGAATAAAAATTGAACAACCATGCATCATCGATCACAAATTCAGCACCCGGAGCGAGTATTGACGATGCCATTGTTGGTGAGATGGCTATTTGGCACACGTAATTGGCAGTGATAGCGTACGTTGCGCAGACGACCAAAAGTCAAGTTACATCGCTGCCATTGCGAAGCGGATTCTAAATGTTTTATTAAAAGAGCGGGTTGTTTATCAGCTTTATCCCCTTGACCCACCTGATAAAAATACAATTATGGAAAAGTAAGAGCTAACATCGTTTAAATACTCAACGTCAACAAGAGTTCAATGCAAGAACAAGGGAATAAGGACTGCCCCTTGAATTAAGCACTCAAAAAAAATCTAAATTTGAAACTGATCTTTTAATCATCTCCATGTATTTGTATTTTATACTGTTATGGAAACGCTGTAGTCCCAGCAATAACCTTTTATGCCTGCTGAGAGACTCGTTTTTGTCACAGGTTCGTTACTATGTTACCGAAACCGGCGTAATCTCTCGTGCAATGAGATCGACACATTCTAGTGGCGTACTTGACACACCGATATAATATAACCCATCGCTGAGCGAGTAAAACGAGTATTTAAATATGATAAAAGATTATAGTACTTGTAGATAGGTAGCGTTTCCAAGGACATAGTAAAGATGAAATACTCGCAAAATAATTAAAATCAAATGTTTTATATGCACTTGCTTACTTGGATAGTTGGGGAGTGAGGGTAACGGCATGTAATGTGACATTAAACTGGTCCAATAATAATTTCCATTCAAGGTAACACATTACCATGTCCTTGAGACATTTGTATTTACAACTTTAAGTAGGAACATCCTGAACCACTGATAGTTTGTGGTGGTACCAGGTGTCCGGAATAGGTAAGCGTACCCTGCTAGCATGCTACACCCGTCAGGATTGGTCCCAAAATTGTCTAAATATTGTATGAAATGATACAGTAATCACTGTAATAATCATTTGAGTGACCGAGGTGTCAAACTGTTCATATAAAGAAATTATACCACCTTCATGGCCAGTTTCATTCACTCGATAGGACCATGGTACTCCTTTGGATAGGGTGCCCTCTGTCGAATGAAGCTTGGCAGAATAGGCCCCAATGAGCAGTTTCTTCACGATGATCACCCAGGCTTGGTCATTTTCAGGATAGTAGACGGTGTGGATCTCGCCGTAGTCAGAAAGTGTGAAAGAAAACCTGTAAAAGCGACGATTGTACAGGATTAAACATTTTAATTAATATTGTTTAGAAAGTTAAATGGTGTATTTTTCATCATTTATGGATCGATCGAGACTACTTCCTGAGTACTGTAGCTGCCATAATCATTTTACCTGAAAACGGAACTCATAATATATCAACTCTATGTCAAGGGTATGACAGCATATCAAGATGGAAAATAAAAATATAAACAACAGAATATCACTATTTAAGGTAGAACGCACATCGGGGACAGACATTCGGACTCTCAAACTTTTACAATTCTCTTCTGATATACCACATGTGGGGGTTCATTTTAAAGCTCTTGGTGAAAGAAAACTTTTTCATGGCTTAGTTTTTCGAAATTCGAAATTTTTTATTTTTCTCCATAGAGTTAACACAGGGATGGCGGCCATTTTGAATTTCTAATATCGGTAAATCTTGGGTAATTTGTTTCTCTAGTACCAAAATTTGCATGGTGACCCCCTATTTTTATTCTTGATTTTGAAAGAGAATGATTGAAAGATTCCTTGAGGAAAGTTAGAGCAAAAGTTTAAGTCTTTCACTTTCGAGGTGCATACCACCTTAAAGTTGATTCCAATGTGAAAACAAGTAAGGCAGAGTTGTAGAATCATAGAAAAAGAGTTATTTAAAATTTACCCTCATGTTCTGGTATTCACGACAGGTGTTCTTAATTTACAATAAAAAAAAATCTGACATTTTATACTCACCATTTAGAAAATTCGGTTATGTTGTTATATTTTCCGAGAGTCTCTGCGAATGGATGACGCCGAAGAAAACCAAAAATTAGTATCGCTAACGTAAATAGTCTTAGATCTATACGTGCAAATGATGGCAATAGACTGATAATAGTTCGAATTGAAAATTCAAAAGCTCTAAGAGCCAAACTGTTACCTTCAAAACATACATACAAGTGTTTATTATTATCTCTACTCGTTAAGTCAAATTAGGTCACGCGTACCTTCGTCTGCATTCGGTGAATGTAGGTAATACACGATACTTCTGATGAGTAATTGACAGTGCTGTCCTCGATCTGTATCTTCTAAAAGTTTTATACCAATCTAAACAAATAAACAAACACATCAAATGAACTTATCATTAAGAAGATTCTAGAAGTACCAGTGTACGTAGTATTATCTTTAGTTGAAAGTTAAGGTTGACGGCTATTTTCCCACCGTGACAATATGTGCACATATTGATTTACATAAAAGTGAAAAAAGGAAGACTAATTGTCCAGGTAATCTCTATGACAAGTGCATATTTAGGAAAGATGTGACAACTTGCGATGGAACTCATCTCACAAAGTGAAACCATTGTTTGTAGAACAAAAGGTTTTAAATGTTGATCGGACATAGAGTTCCCGCAGATTATCAGACGTGTTCCGACAGGGATGACCATTCAGAGAGGCAATACACCCAGTGCTGAATGCATGCAACCCCCTAAATTTCTGGATTCTTCAACCAGTGTCGGCACAAAAATATCCGTGCGGCCCCACAAGTTTAGCGTAATCTTATATCGTGGTTTGTATGGGGAAATTACCATCAGCGAGCACGGTTTATCTGTGCTCTGCAAAATCTCTACATTTGTTTTTGAGAAAAACCTAAGCATACAGATCCTTACAATATAGATTTTATGGACTTAACAAATAATGCCTATCTATACCTTAGAATTTATTATTCCTCTGGATGCAATATTTCTTCAAAAGAACCATATAAAAGGTGCATTTTTATCAACACACTACATGTAAGATATGTATTTATTCCCTGTTACAATTTTATAACAGCAGTAGATGAAACATTTTTAGCCATAAAAGATGGTACATATCCATAAACGACGTAACCCGTTTGAAGCTGTTACCGATTGTAATGGGAAACTGTTTTATTTAAAGTGTATCCATGGTTTTTTAGTGATATTCATCATATTGTTGATAATCTTTCATGCGTCGAGAACATTGCATGAAAGGAAACGAATCACAGTACGAAATCCGCAAAGTCTGTTATAATGGGCTTTGCGGCTTATTCGCAGAAGTCTTATTGCAAACAGTGGCTATTCATTTCAAACATCAAAGCTACCGTAAAGTCGAGTCTTGAAAATATGTGTCTTGTCACGATTCTCACGGTCTAACCATGGAAATGTTTAACTCTATTTTTTTGTTTTCTTATCAGTTATCTTCCATGGTTTCTTAGTTACATGTAAATAAACCGAACACAACAATTGATAAAAGTTAATACGATTATACAAACTGAATGCAGATGACAGGTGCAAAACATATTTGGAGCATTTTTCTGTCTACCTAAATATGAGAAATGATAATAAATCTACATTATCTGATTATACCCGGATATTTCAATCATCATTGCGGTACACAGGCCTTGGCAACTTCCTTATCTGGCAAGTTTCCATCGTTCTGTTTGCTTTAAAACAATGGACATATTCGTGCATCGCGGACACCAAGATATGCCCGGTTAAAATGGAATTGTTTTCATTGTAAGAGAAGATCCCAGGCGTCCAATAATTGTCATTAATATTGATAAAGCATCGATTGAACGCCTGGCTGGGGTAAAACAAATAAACAAAACCTATTAAAATATCACGCATAGAAGATTCCACTTTAGATTCTGGAGGCGAAGATAAATAATTTTAGTTACATATTGATACAGTCAATGCTTCCAAACACAATGGAAGGGCTGAGGGATGAGGCTTTGGGTGACAATCCCTATATTTTTGAATGCGCATTTTGAACACTACACGTACTTAAACTGAAAGCAATAATTTACATCCTTAGAAAATGGTAGAAATTTAAGTCCTCCAGCCGATATGAGAGGTCTTTTCCACTGCACTGTAGGTCGACATTTATGTGACAAGATTATTGTATTTCTTACTCAACACTTACAATAGTTCGTCGACTGTTCTCTACAGCCTTTAATTTGATACAATGTGTCAAATTGTGTGTAGAAAACAAAAGAATGTCGAAACAACGTTGTGAAGATCATATGTGATCACTTATCATCCAAAGGCACAGTGTGTAATATCACACTGTCGAAGAAACATACATTCAAATAGGTTCAATTTTTTTTCACATAGAAGAATATTTTTTCAAAATATTTCATACATTCTTTTGTATACTGCACACTTCCTGAATTTCGTTTTATTCGAATTCGATTTCAAGGTGACTGTAAAGGTTGAGTATTGCTCAAGACATTAATTTTGGCCCCTTCCCACAATACCTTCAACTGATATCGGGGTCGACAAAATCAGTGAACATACATATATAGTGATTTCTTTCGAGACCTAAGTATTGTGGAGGAAAAATTAAAAATTGATGTGATGTGATGGAAACCATGAAATTATGTTTTAGTATTCAAGCGCTATCTTTGACAGTGTACCGTGTTCCTCCAGGGAAAAATGGAAAACAGCTCAAGTATACATATTAATCGTTGTTGCCATGATATTGGAGGATGAAAAATGAGTTTTAGTGTAGAGTTAGATTTTAATAATACTGTTTTGTATTTGATCTTTACGAAGATTGGAATTAACAAGTCTTTGCAAATCATCACGATGATGCATGCAGTGGTAACATCTTAAGGCGCCGCGATTTCAGTGCCTTGTTTGAAAAATGTCACAAAATCCGACTGCCACATGAAGCGACATTGTCATGTGATGCTTATAATGATCAATATAATCAATAAACATTCCTCCCCAGGCATCGCTTGGCACATATCCAACACACTATTGTTGTGTTGATAGGTTACTTGATGTACCACTTTGTGTTTGGTACCGTACCACGAACCTTCATTTTCGTTTATACCATCACTACAGGTGAACTGTGAGAACCCTGTTGATGTTATCAGCAACATTCAGCAGAAAATCAACTACATGTTTCAAGATGTGTCCTTTTATCTCTAAGTCATAAGCTAGGACCCTGGGGAATGTAGAATAAGTCCACAGGGAAACAACCTCAAATATAGAGAAAACAACAAAGAACAGTCGCATTCATCCACGGTTTTTCGATTTGACTAATGATCGGTGTTGCGCAAGTTAACTGTCAAGTGGTAATGCCCTTTTTCATAACTTCTTACATATCTTTTTTGATGCCAACAGTCGATGTCTGACCTTGAAATTATGCGTGGATCGTGACCTTGTAGGGAAAAGAGCGCACCCCTAAGATGCAAAGTTTCAGGTCTAGAGACGACGGATTGTAAAGGACCTGACCGAGGGTGTGTCTCGTATCGAATAATTTGTCCATATTCCCTATCTAAGATTACAATAGTGCAAATGACAAACGTTCGATCTTCGAATCGAAACCCGAAATTCAGTTAGCAAGAACAATGCAAATGCTCTGTGAAGTCAATATTCTTTCGGGCCACTCATGAATGAAAAGTGAAATTCAATCATATTAATAAAATGAAGTGTTTAAAATATGTGACAAAAGACAATTCCACGTGTGATTTTTCAAATAGTGTAAATAAGACTGATCAAATGTATAATAAAATGAATGTTTTAATATTTAGTTACACGGATGCAATTGATGGGTGATCAACTAGCTATATCTAGCGCATAATACTCTTGAGAAACTGGCAAATATATTCTTGTAAACATAAATTTCCTAAAAAGCTGAAGTAGCGGCTTACATACTAGATATTGATTTCTATAATTTTGAAGAGTGTTTAAGTGTGTCATCTATATATATACAATGAATATCTCATAGTACAAGATCTTATTCTGGATGCAAAACTTAGAGATTGGAATTTGTGTTTCTGACTTATGCAGACGGTTATCATGTCGCAGCAATGATTTGGCTACATGCCCGTAGATCGATACATGTCCTTATATCCAAAGTTTACATTCCGATTTATGGGTAAAGAATATGTTCAAGGACAGTAGGTATGAACAAAGGTACTTAAAATATGGTTGGATCGATACTTATGTTACAAAGTGCTGGTGATTTGAGCCCAGTATCGATTTCTCATTTATCGTATCTATTACAATACTAAATGTCTAGATATAGGAAATACTATCTTTTGTTATCTTTTGTTATCTGTTATCTTGTTTTACGCGTTTCTGTACACGGAATACTTCATAGGTATTTTTCAAAAGATAAATCAGACGAGATCATGATCAGGATACCAGGCTGAGTGTTCTAAACAGCAGCAAGTTTCATCGCCAGGATGACTGAGTCAACTGTGCTGCTGAATACAGCAGATGAGAATCCAGAGAACTAAATGTATAAAGTCACTGCCAGTAGTATTATTACCCATTGTCCTTTGACGTATAACAACAGTGACGGAAAGGAAACTGAGGCAATACTGTCTGCTGTTTATGTTTCCTTATACGGCTATTCAGTGAATCACCACCTATATCATAGTAGGATTAATTGAATCCCTTGACAAATTATCACCCTTTAATTTGTCCAGCAAGTTCATTATAGGGATAATGGTTCAAAGTTGTCGTAATCACTATCTCTATTTTGGTTGTCTTTGTGTGCGTTGTAATTTAACTGTGATCCGATGATTTCATTTCACGCTTATGACATCATGATTTTGAAAAAACAACAACTTTACTTATACGTAATGAAAGTAACGGTACCCCACGAGACTCGTCATATTCTCAAAACTATGTAATCGTGTTTGATGATGAGTAAGAAGGGGTCATCACTTTGTGATATCAGATTGTCACTGACACCGTGACTACGTCAGTTACTTCAACAAGTCAAAATAGGTACGTATGGTTGCAATTAAGGTAGTCTACATCTCGAAAGTGCAAGACTTAAACTTTTGCTCAAACTTTCTCAACGAAGCTGTCAACTATTATCTTACCGAATAATGAATAAAAATCAGAGGTCACTGTCAAACGTTTTACACCAGAGAAACAAATTACCTAAGATATACCAATATTTGAAAGTCCAAAATGGCCACCATCCCTGTCTTAACTCTATGGGAAAACATAATTATAAATTTTCGAAAGTATATAGGGCATAATTGTCTCTTATTTCAAGAGCTTTAGAATTAACTCCCAGAAGCAGTATAAAGGAAGAGTTGTAAACATTTGAGAGTCTGAACATTTGTCCCCGAGTCGCATGCTACGTTTGAGTACTATCATATTTTTTTATTCTAAATGCAGCATTAATAAAGGTATATCTCCAACTTTGGACAGATGAGACTCGATCGATTGCGAAAAAAGTTTGGCTTAAAATATATACTTAACAATAAAAAATGCGCAATTATCTTAACCTTTTAATGCATTGTCGCACAGATCATCCATTGTCTAAAAAGGTGAACGCCATGGACATGTCAGGTCTATGTCAAGCACATAACACCAGAATATCAAAGATTGTATTCATTGTAAAGAGTTCAGTTCGTCCCCTTGTTACAATAATCAAATTTTACCGGGTAGTGTCGAATTTGTCAGCATTAAGTCAAGACGCGTGGCGAGTAGTCTCTTATTAACTTTATTTAACATCGATCTTCAACGTGGCGTTCAGAGTTGGAGCATTTTAAGTTCTAATTTTGCTACGCTTCAGGGTCACCTTTATTACTTTCAGGTACCAACAACTTAAACTTGATGGCTTACTTACCAAAATGTTAATATTACATTACCTCAGCCTTCACAGAGATAACTCCAGCTTTCTCGATGGCGGTTCTTGCTTTGTATTCATACTTGTACACGACGCCTGGCTTAAAACGTACCAGGTTTGAAGCGGCATGTTGTGGAGTAGCGACTATGGCGATCAGAAGGAAAAACAGAAGTGTTTCGGTCTTTGCCATGTTTCTTCTACAAGTCTTGCCGAAGACCCTCCAGATGGGCCACAAATACCCTTGTTTATATAGACTTTTGCAAAAATTGTCAGGTGTTGACAGCTAAATTAAAAGGCGGGGCCTCGTTAGAATAATCCATTCACTTTGGGTGAGTCCGTTGGCATTTAAGTCACTTTTCGGACGGTCGGGTTTGAGACCTGCTATAAGACTGAATTTCTAAAAGCGGTTTCTGGGATTAAATTTAATCATCTGCGAATTTAATTAATAATAAGACTATTCACTGTTGTCTTTCAAGTATTACGAATTTAGCCAGTTTGACAGATGAAATGGTTACAGCCACGATCGTCATCTTGTTTTCCTGATATACGTAATGACTGACCAATAGAAAAAGGCTGTCGAAAATGTCTTGAGTACATGTACAACCTTAAACCGCTTGCCTAAGTCAAACAATTTAGTTTCTGCATGTAGAAGAACGAAAGGTAAGTTGAGCAAAGTATGATCACGTTTTTCACTCACACATCCTGTCGCTGCCTAAAACGTGAAAGGTGACCCGTATCCCGCGAAGTAGGTTCTCCCTGTAAACAACCAAAATTTAGTTAAATATGAAACGAGAATGATAAGCTCTTGCGTAAATTGCACTTATACGACAGCATTGCGTAGAATTTTTGTATGCTACCTTGATACGAAAATTCCATAATTCGTGAATATTTCACTCAAAGAACGATATTTTTTCGCAATCAAAAAAATTAGGGAAAGCAGTGCAAATGTGAATAAGAGAAGAAATATTGGCTAAAATTTAAAGTACTGAATATTTAATGATACATTGCCACAATTGGTTGTGTAAAGAGATTTTTATAGTGGAAAGAGAAACGTTTTCTCTACTGATTTAAAATGTGTTCCACACAAGATATCCTGGCGAACATTTAAAGATCAGTCCGACACTCAGTCTCATAGGTGAATTCTGCCTTGATCATCGCAGTGAAATGTAGCACTCTAATTTCTGACATTCGTAGCAACGATTATGATTAAAGACAGGGCAGAGATAGCACGGAAGCAGACATCGTATTCTTGAAGCAATAAATTATTCTTACCGATGCGAGGAGATCACCATTTGGCTAATAACAATTTTTCTTTATCGATGGAAGCACTCTATTTGCAGACGTTCGTAGCAACGATTACGATAAGACAGGGCAGAGACAGCGCGGTAGCATAGATCGTTATCTTGAAGCAATAAATCATTCTAACCGATGTGTTGAGATGACCATTTTGTGAACAGCGTTTCTTTGACGATAGAAGCACTGTTTAACGGTCCGATAAAATTTCCCTTCAAACTAAATATTTCAGATTGAAAGTGTTTTAGTAAAATCATCTTAATCTCAGACAACAATTGAGACGTCACTGTTGTCTGAGGTGTAGTTACTAAAAAAAAGGTGGTTTATTTTGTGCAAGATAATACGTCAAGCTTACCTGATAAAAGTTAAACACAGACATCGGTTGTCATGTAGCAGCTGTAAACTCAAGGTGAGATGTAAAGCTTAGCAGAGCGGGCATTCCTCCTGCCAATGAAAATCTAAACTAGTAAACAAATCAGCTGGGTAGTAGAAATATGCAAACAGAATGCAGTGTCCAGGGGCGAAGAAATAATTACCGACGTGTTCATGCAGTTAGATGTGCATTTGGCTATCGCGTGTCTCAGGTTGACGCATGGTACTGTGCATATTACAAACAATGCTATGGAAGTAAATGAGGATATGAATAGGTGCATTGAATTTCTTAAATTACAGATGTAGTACTCTTTTGACCAAGACTTTTAATCGTGATAATAAACTTTGGTCGGGAGTTGAGTTTAAGATTATTGTTATTGGTGATTAGGAGCGAGGTCGTTCTAGCTTAAGGTATGCTGGTCATGTCAGTAGACAAATTGTGTCTCCAGAGTAGTTTGAATTGTGCAGTTCTGACAGTTAAAGTACTTATTTTACATATCAACGTTTGATTTTCCTTCCGGCAAAAATGCTATGTACGAATGTTTCCAAAACTTTGTGAACTTTCGCCATCACTTATAAAGTCTTAGAGAAGGTAGCATTAGCAAACCCGTAAAACATCAACGGTAGGGTCGTGCCTGTGGAAAGCACTGAGATGGGGTTGGAAGTTCTTTATTCAGATTCATTTCCATATTTAGTAATTTAGAGATAACTATTTCCAAAGTGCTCAATGAAATACATCAATGTAGGGATTCTCTGCGGATTATTAAAGAATGAGGGCCTTATGTAAATATTTGGTCCAAGAAAAGGATGACTTAATGTGACCAGCTTAAATTATACTGCTTTGGACATACATCGTGTGGGTACACTTTCAACAACGTTCTCCTTGATTTGATTTGCTTAATTAGACGTAATTTACTTTGTTAATACTTTGCGTTCTTTAACATAATTTACTTTGTTAATACTTTGCGTTCTGTAACAAATATGTGACAGTATGTTTCCCAATCTCTAAAATGGATGGTCCATATATTATATACTATTGCCTGAATACGTACTATTAGGTTTATGTGCCCTAGAGCAGGTGAAAATTTGCCCTGCGACTGGAGGGCAAATTGTCTCCTCTTGCGAGGGCACATAAACCCATGTATTCAGGCAATAATATGTTTATTACATGCCTCTTTTTAGTTAAGGCTATATGATATTTGGTTACTTTCAGGGCATTCTTCTGATTCTTAAACAATTTTAAGATTATCGACAAGCATTAATAAACATATTTAATAGTGCGCGCATGGATATTTTACATCTAGCGTTATTCGTCTACTTTGAACGCCGAAGGCCTTCGCCGGACCGGGCCATGACAGCCCTGCGCCCACATAGAACTTGGCGGGATGCAAACCGTCGATTTGACCCAGAAACGACGTTCTGCAACCCGTCTATTAGTTATGCGTAGTTTACTTTACTACTTTAATAGAAGATGCGCTTGGCTGTTCCAATTATACGGTTCCCGCCCGACAACGCCACTGTAGTCGACCACTGTCAACCTAATTACATATTTACGACATCACGTGGCTGTAGGGCTACATGAATCTTTGTGTGGGAATTGGAATGTATCTTTTTATTTTTTGTGTGTTCTGGTGTCAAGAATTTGTTTCTTGTTATATTCTTTGGCCCTGGAAAATGACTAGATTAAGATACATTTATCTCCTGAGTCGAAATTTCATGTGAAAATCCGAATTTCGGCAAGGAATTCGACTATTTCATGTTGTGTTCCATAAAGGATCATGAAAATGTCGTCTCTGAATCTGTACCCGAGAGCTATTTGTGTCTCGTACTGTTGGATGATTTTCCTTTCTAGAGCGTAGAATGTAATATCGGCTATTTCTGGGGATGATTGGGAGCCCATTGAGCCGCAAATTTGTTGATAGAAATTGTTGTCGATCGGAATTTGAATGTTTTCCCTTCGAGTATGTGTGTTTGCTTAGATAACATATACTCCGTGGGTGGCTTTTTTATTTTGGAAATTTGTTGTCTTTCATGTAATTATAAGGCTTTGCAGACGAGTTTAATTGCTTCATCGTGCATAGTGTTTGTGCACATAGACACAACGTCAAGTGCGACGAGAATTGTGTTGTTCGGAACTCGGACAGTTTCTGTTATCCGTATAAGGTCGGTTGAATCCCGTAGGTATGTTTTTTGTTTAGCGACGATCGGTTTAATGTAGTAGTTTATGAATTCAGAGATGTAAGTTGTGTGTAGGACTTGAACAACCGCTAATGATTGGTCTTCCTACATATGTTGCACTGGACGGGGGAGTTTTGTGTACTTTAGGTAATAAATACCACTGTGGTATTCGTGTAGTTTTATTTGTAGGATCAAGGTATTTGTATGTATCGAGATCAATGTATTCTTTATCGAACAATTCTGAAGCCAGATTGTGTACTTCCATTATGATGTTATCTTTCGTCGACGATGGCAATGCCTCTATCCTTGTGGAATGGTTTAGTCGTTATTTGTTTATTTTCGGGTAGCGTGCGGAGCGCTATTGTTTTAGACTTGCTCCAAGTCTATGGGCGTATTAATTTATCAAAAAATAATAAATTGAAGGACTGAACTTCAGCAGACTGTCGCACTAAATGGTAGGCTGTTTTGTAGATCGTTGGGTGAACGCCTTTGCCCAGCCAGTAACTCAGCTGCCGAGAAAAGCCAGGCGACTGGGGGCAGTCTACTATTGTTTCATCGCGTGATATGTTTCGTTCCCTGTTATTGACGGGAAGATTAACGATTGCTAGTTTTGTTGCTTCGAGATATTTTGGTGTTGTATGATGTTATTGGTTTCCAGTTTGATTTCAATTTCAATGTGTATGTTGTTTGGACTGTTTGTGTCTCATAATTTATCGAAGTCTAATTTTCCGTATGAAGCCGTTGATATCCCTCAGTGAGTATTTTTTGTTTGGACGTTGTGGTGCTGGAATGAATTTCAAGCCTTTGTTCAGAGCTCATATCTCTATGTGTGATGGGAGGTTCTTAACGAAAATTAAGTTTTTGTTAGCCTCTAGATCAATTTTTCGTGTCAGTTTAATTCGGGTGCGACTTTTTTCTGCTTCTTTGATTTCTCTGTTTTTGTCTTTTTATTGAACTTCCTTTTTCTGTAATTTATTTGACTACTCTTAAATAACTAAAATCACAGCACAAGGAGCAATACAAAATTATCGGAAGAGCCCTTTAAACCATCCACGTACAAGTTTCCAGAAAGGCATCAAGTACATCGGACTGAACCCACATGTGTGGAAAAACATCGGGAACAATAGAATTAGTTGACGGGCCATAATCCAAAACTGGTCAATTTTTGTATGGGCACAGGGCTGGAATAGTAACTATTAAAACCGGTCAGTAGATCGTTTACACGGCCCGCAAACTCCCCGGATGTTCCTATTCAAATCAATGCACTGATTCGCACTCACATCGAGGCATGCAATAATCTATGTCCCTTCTCTATATTGGCAAACACTGATCCTATTAATTTCCACACGATTGAATCTAATTTGGGATAATTGGATAGTAAAGTAATGTCTGTTTAATCTGCAAATGTAAGCTCATCTGCTTTTTCTTTAACATTATACACTTTATTTTATGAGTAATTTATAATATTGCAACAATCGGCTATACGGCACCCAACATTGTTGAAAAAAAAAATAAATAAAAATATGAAAATCCAATTATCCCAGATTAGTTCCAGTCGTGTTTTTTTCATCCAGCATCTTCAACGGCACGGATTAATTTCCAGTTCAGTGTAGTATTCACTTCACATTTGACTTTCCGATATAATAACAACAACGTTTGCTGGGTGTTTAGAAGATGTCAAAATACCATCTGTTCCCAGCATACCACAACTGGCATTTGTGCAGCTTTAAATCATAGACCGTAGCATAAGCTTTTCCTTCCTGTGTCATATCGCCATGAGCATTCTTTGTTCTGCGTCAGACGCAAGACGAAGTCGAGAGTCTAATTACATAGCACAAATGACGCTAATTCTGATATGCATATGTGATGCAATGAAGATTTGAATGTAGGTAATAATCGATAATGTGCCATGCCTAGAATTTTACAGGGCAGCCAGTTATATATTAATCGCACCTTAAACCCGTCCGTTTTGAAGTCCGTAACGCGGAATTGAGATTAATGTGTTTATACTGACTATTGCCATGTCAACGAGGGAAACACCACCAAAACACTGACAAGAGGTCACACCATGCATTCTCCCTCTTTGTGTAAGGGTTAAGACAAGAGGACTTTGCCCGAGGCTCTTCTTCGATGTCCATCCATCCATCTTTCGTCGCATGTGCTAAAAGTTAAAAATACTTTACCGGAATTACCGTTTGATACCAATCACTCCCTATCTAATTATGATACCAATCACGTCCCATCCAACTTCATATTTGTGTAGATGACACTGTAGATAAGGCAGACTATTTAAATCGAATACGCCTATACTAGGAGTATTTGGCGGATGTATCTACACCTACACACTGAACTATCTATGCTGATATTTTCTGGTGAACGTCACCATGATTCAGCAGCATGAGCACTGGTAAATGATAAACGTACACCAGGATATTGTTGACGGAAACAACATGATATTTACATATCTGGAGTCTTAATGCTTGTCGTAAGCTTTAAAAAATTGTTAATCTTTGGTGGAAAGGCACAATGAAGACTCATAAGACAAACAAAAGAAGGCTCTGTACACGTCAATAAATGATGTCTCTGGGTTCTACAAGTATGACAGTTTTACGCAGTGCATAAATCATAAGTGAAACAAAAGCTCATCCTTTTGAGAAAGTCTAATATTCAGTTTCATCTTCGCAGAGCCCGGAACAACCACAACCACGACACGTCGACGGGTGTGAGTGTCATGAAGGCCACGGTGCTGTCGCAGGCAGCCATCGGCACTATATTGTGCTTCACTTACTTTTTCATTTTACCTGCAGCAAATGCTCAAGAGTGAGTAGTTCCATGACTTTTCTTGACAAACGATTTGGATGACGCTGAATTTACTTTCACTTCACAGCTGTCCTACAAGGGACATTAGGTATTTGTAAGTCGTTCGCACCACGGGCAGTACATCCATCTTTATGATACAGGGTTGGTGAGGCCTAACAAAAAACATTTTGCAGCTGTTCCGATAACCCGACCTACCCTATTTTTTTACCTGCCGAACCTTAATTTTTCAGAGCTACGTAAACGCGGAAGTAAAAATCAAAGAAAGAAAAAACCGTTAAACCACACGTTCGTTACTTGGCATTTTATCTTTGCTTGAACGAGGATTTCTTTTATGGTTTTTTTATGTATGGTACATTTTTCTGGAAATGTTGTGGCCAGTGTTTGACCGCCCTGAACCCCTGATTAAAATTAATAAACACAACATATTCCATATGGTGTATTTTAACATAATACTGTACATTTGAAGGCTGTTGAAAACATATATACTGTAAACTTAATATTTTTGGACTAAAGATGCTATAACAGACCAAGCTGAGTGGGTGAAAATACGTCATGTTTTGGCTCAATACCGTTTTTTACTGACTTGGCTGACGGGGAAGTGATACAGTCTTGCAGGAAAAGGGTTAATGGATGTTTAAGAAAGAGGTATGCCTTATGTTTTGACTTCCGGCTAATTTTACTGCAAACTGCCATCGCAAAAGTGTGTATTAGGAGCATACGAATATTGTTCAAATATGAGTGCACTGAGTGCTCATATTTTCGGACAATACTATATTAAAAGGGAGAATTTACAATCCTGATTAAATTTTGCTATCTTCCACAGACCAGACTTGTGCCCTCTAAGACGTGACGTGTACGTGTCTTATCGCGTGTACTACATGGAGGCGGTAAGAGAGAAATACTATACAGACTGTGGATTTTGGTCATGGAAAGCCTGCACGGCTTACAGGTAAATGTAAATGCATAGTGGACCGTAAGCATTACAGACATCCAATAAAATTTGTCAACTTCAAGGACAACATATTTTTTTCAATTTTACCAGTAGCCAAGCTTACAGAAAGTTTTTAGGTATATTATCTAACTTGGAATACTTAAAAGTTTGGAAAATGCACAGTTTGAAAAAAGTTTTTGTATAACACAAAAGCGCTAACTATGAAAATGATATGTTAGTCAGAGATGATTTGTTCCGTTTGCGCACGTAGATGTCTCTTCATAATTTTCGTTTTTTGTTCCTTTTGTTTGTTTAAGTTGTTATACAACAATACCAAAAACTGGTTATTAGCTCACGTGTGTAAACACGTGGGCTAATGTCATAGCGATGTCTGTCTGTTTGTCCGTGTGTGTGTGTGTATGTTAGTGTATGTGTGTGTGTGTGTGTGTGTGTGTGTGTGTGTGTGTGTGTGTGTGTGTCTGTCTGTCTGACTGTTTACACGATAACTCAAAAACACCTGAACGGATTCAAGTCAGATTTGGTACACAGGTACCATATGCTACTTGCAAGAACTGATTAGATTTTGCTTAGTGTGGCTTGCATATTAATGAACTTATGCAATATCTTTTTTTTTCGTACAATGGTTTCCCTATGGAGACGGTAATGACAGTGTAGACATATATCAAGAAATACTGCACAAATTTCATGAAACTTTTCACAGATGACAGTCTCAGAACATTATGATGATACTGTGAGTGCCATGTCAATTATCTTCTCATTTGCATATTTAACGAACTTTTGTAATTAGTGAGATAACTCTGAAATTCCTGCACCAAACTTGATGACACTTGCAACAAATATTGATCTGATATATCTTAATGTACTTAGAAGCATCTGGCAGTGTCAAGTTAACAAATAGCTCATTTGCATATGTTATGAAGTTTTGTAATTAGTCATATAGCCCCGATATAACTTCACCAAATGTGATGAAATCTGCTGCAGATATTGATCTGACTGATATCTAACTGTAGTGTAAAGCATTTAGTAGTGTGAAATTAATTAAGGGTTCACTTGCATATCTCATGAACTTTGTAAATAGTGATATTACTCCAAAATTACAGCGGTAAATTTGATAAAACTTGCTACAGATGTTGATTTGATAAATATCAAATTGTACCGAGAAGCATTTGGCAGTGTCAAGTTAACAATAAGCTCATTTGCATATATTTCATGAAGTTTTATAATTAGTCATATAACTCCGAAATAACTGCATCAAACGTCATGAAAACTGCTGCATATACTGATCCGACAGATATCTAACTGTGTTGTAAAGCATTTAGTAGTGTAAAGTTAATTAAGGGTTCATTTGCATATTTAATAAAGTTTGTAATTAGGTATATAACTCTGAAATTACGTCACTAAATTTTGTGAAACGTGCGACAGAAATTGATTTGATAAATATTTAATTGTGCTATGAATCATTGAACAGTGTCAAGTTAATTAAGGGTTTATTTGCATATTTAATGAACTTTGTAATTAGTGACATTACTCTAAAATTACAGCACTAAATTAAATAAAACGTGCTACAAATGTTGATCTGATGGATATCTAATTGTCCCATGAAGCATTGAGCAGTGTCAAGTTAATTAACAGCTCATTTGCATATTAAATAAAGTTTTGTAATTAGTGATTAAACTCTTAGAGTACTGTGCGAAGTTGAAAAAACCTGCTACATTTAGTGATAACATATATCTTATTGTTCTGTGAAGGGATTAATGAACCTGTTGTAAAACACGTGAGCATATTCAGTTCATGTCTGGTATTACTCTATTGGAGTGCTCCCTGTAGGCACACGTGATCTTGAAAACTACCTTAAAGGTACCTCTCGTGCTGGTGACATGTGAAATATCACTGCGGCAGGACAATGTGGACGCAATTAATGTGTCGGTCATTTCCACGGTTGCTGCCTACGATATTTAAGGTATAATATTTATGAGAGATATTTTTCCAGTAAAGACAATCCAGAACGCATATCAACTAGCTGGTGACCTGTTCAGACAAAAATAAGTTACACATTACAAATGTACCAGACATAGCAAATGACAAACCTATAAGTGTGAGAATTCGATCCCCTTGTGCAAATTAAAATATTCCATACTCGTAGACATGAGGTTAACAATACGTATTATTATAAAAGGCATTTTTTGTTTGCAGATGGGGTTACAGAATCGCATCAAGATGGCAGTACCGTCTTGAAACGACTTACTATTTAGGCACATGTGAAGTTTTCTGTGACAGCGGGGGACCTGAATGTGGTAAGTAACCAGTGAGTTATGCGAATTTCGATGTTGATCGCAGCGTGGTTGCAGAAAAGAATTATGTGTAAAAATGCTCATTGGGATACGCTTCTGATAAACATCAGTTCATAATCGTTGTAATCATGTATATTGGTTGGCAAAATAGTCCAGTCTACATTTGTTTTCTGACTTGAAGACTGCAGCGAGCTTCCAAACTGTGACACGGGTCAACGACGTTGCACATCAAAGGACGATCAGTACTGTCTTAAATGTGAACATGACTATGGTGGCGATATGAAGGCATACGCTTTGCTCCCCCGAAACCAGAATGTGTATCCTTACATCGTCGAAGACGGTGTCTGTCAACGTAAGTGTTTTCTTTATACCGTTTGATTAATGTAAGAGTATATACGAGCATGGCTATGGTACCATATACCAATTCTGATTTCATTAACTCGCACTCTAATAGAGTGTTGTGAAGAAATATTACAGAATAGCAGCCCCAGTAAAGGTGATCGCATATATATCATATTATTCATACCAGAAGGTCAGAGAAACAGGCAAGCGAAAACTTGAAACATTTGTGAAATCCATGTATTTGACTGTTAGGTTTCATGAATATTAGCCAGTTATCTTTGGCCTTATCTCAGTCTCATTGACCCTATCCATAATGTCACACGGTACTATCTCGACTAAAATATTTTGTGATAGTTAGTCAAATCCTTCCCAAAATATTTGATTGCACGTTGAGAAAATCAATTTATATTGAAAAAAGGAATCTTCAAATCCTCTGGTCATGAGAAAACACACGATGATGATGTTAATCCATTATGTTTCATATCGTTTTCTGTGTACTTAACTAAACGCTGTGTTTGGTTAATGTCTTAGTTTTCGAAATATTAAATTTCATGTTATAAGCTCGATGCTCATGGATTTCGAGTGATGTATACTGTTATCCCGGAGAATGTCACCCAGATGGTCCTCCCAGCACGTGTAACTGTACTACTGGGTTTTCGGGCGACGGCTGTTTGACAAGTATGTAAAATCCTAAGATAAGATGTCACAAACGTTTTAGTTAATCTTTATTGCATATTTTCCGAACGAAAGGAGGTCCAACTCATTCATCGACGGTTTCGCCGTTGCTGATTAACAACAATGTACAATACAAACTCAGTGGGCCTCTGACATAAATGACTTTGCACGACACTTATGCACAGGACATATACCTTGGTAAAGGCACGTAGATAGAGAAAGAGAGAAAGAGGGACACAAGAGGTGGTCACAAGAGTTTAATTCGTGTTTGTCCGAAGCTATCTATTGTGTTTTATCTATCGTGTAAATAGGGTTAATTACACTCATCTAATAACTATTTCATTTCAAAAATCTGTTTTCCAGTTGACAATTACGCAGTTCCCCTCGAATGCTTCGCACAAGTCCAGCGCGTGGATGGAGAAAATGTCATCGACAGAGTAGAAGCCGAATGTATGAAATTACACGAGGAAACACAGTATGTGAACGACCCGGGCATGAATCGCATAAAAGTTGAGTGGACTACATACTTTCGTGGCGCGGAGCGTTATCCAACGATGCCTGTGTATGTACAAGATTTTAAAGTCGGGGTTATCTACTCGATGACGACCTTCCACTTGTTTTCTTCTGGTGAGTAAGGCTTAGTGTGTTTTCAATGTATTTCGGTAGTGCGATATTTCAATTTAGGTTTAGGCCAAGAAAAATTAAGAGTTTGTTTCTCATCCATGCGCGCGTCAATTCAGACCCGCCGCGTCAACCGTTTTTCTGCTCATGAGGAAATAAAATCGCAAAATACGCGACTATAGTGCATAACACAGTGCTCTTTAAAACAGAGGTGTAAACAAAATAACTGACACTAACATTCAGAATTGTGTACACATATGTCACTGTTATATTAGGCTATCAAAGCTGTGCATTGTTGCACTGTTGCTATACAAAAATACTAAAGCAACACTGTTGTGCATTTATCTCTGCGTGCATTGCTATGTTGTATTGCCCGTCCTTGTTGTTTGAAGAATTAAAAAATTGAGAAGAATAAAAAAGCCGCGTCATCGCATCATTTTTGCAATGTGTCTAGAACGAGAAACAAACTTAGTATTTTTCTTTGCCTTATAAGTAAAGCATAAATCATCTGATTATTCTAGAGCAAAAACTTTGTCTTAAAAGTATCTCGCTTTCTGTTCATTTGCAATGTAGTCGTAAATGGGAACACCTCACTCACCAACGGGAGTTTCTCAGCGACACAAAGGTGCAGAGCTTTAATGAACAATTCTGCTGATAACCCGTCGGTTGCAATCCCTGTGGATTGTCTGTTCTCTGAAGATACCGGATATCCATTCCAGAATGGAGATGTGTAAGTACTTCTTGTCAAATAATTCCCAAGTATCCAAAATACCATTCATTACCCTCTACAGAGCATGCGCGATGTTTTCATTTATTTTCAAACATGCAAGCCTATTTAACCGCATTGCAATTTTTAACCTCAAAGGTACTTTAACTCGATATGAGAAACCGATTGTGATACAAAAGGGCTGACAAAGATTTTACCAGTCGCATGCCGTACTTTAAGCACGCATTCTGAATTCGCTGTTTATATTCAACTGTGTTTTTATGTCTCCGTTGATTTCTTATATAGACCGCTTCGCTTTAAACGCAGCGGCGGTCGGTCGGTTTTTTACAAATCATATATCGGAACTTCATTTCAATCGATTGTTTAAAATATTTATCCGTGGAAAGAAGCAACAAAAATCTTTCTATGCAGTTTATTTACTTTGAAATAAAAAAGAATGAGCTAACGGGATAAGTAGCTTTTAATATTCCAGTACCTCACTAACTTGAAATTTATGATGAGATTGTCTGTGCATAATATAACAAGCCCTCCTTTGGTGACCCTCGGAAAGGCCGGCTGTGCAAGAGGGGTACGTAGAGTCAGGAAAGGCCGAAGGGCGTACTGTATCCGTACTAGTATAGTGCGCGCATAGACGAATTCCTTATATTTATCTGCGGGCCAAGCGAAGTGGTTAATTTTAGATACCAAAGGAAGCGTTTGCTTGAATGTGAAATTATGCGAAATTTGACGAGAAGAAAGAAAATTAATTCTTCATTGCCAAATTTTCCGTTGCAAATAACCGCCTACGTGCCATTAATCTCTACACTAATATTTAACCTTATGAAGAGATCAATTTCGTCTTTCAAAAATACTCTATCACCATAAAACATTTAACAGAACATTAAATATATTGTACGGACCAATGCTTACGGCTGGATTGCTTTTGGGTTCATCGATAGTTATTGGTAATTAGTTTAGGCTTCGCAGAGTCCGTGATGCCTCAAACTACATTGCGACACTCACAGGCTGCTTCACTGAAGAGGTCGGTGATTTTTGTAACGCGCTGCATTCTTCTCCGTTATTTGCAGTATATTGATCTGTTGAGGTGACGTTTCAGCAGTCGGTTTCTACAAAGATATATTAAATTGGTTCATATTGCAGCGTTACTCACTCAGTCTAAATCCCAAAGATAATTTCATCGTATTCACTTCTCGTCGTCATCCTGGTCTGTTCAATACTTGCTGTTCGTCTTAGTGGAGTTTGCTTGTACCGGTCAGATTCTTCCACAACGTATTACAATGTCGTTTGAAGTTCAAGGCCACACTTTCTGACATTGAACCGCATGTCTGTCTTCGCACTTTCGCTCGATTGCGCCTTTTCCAATTCAGAGCTTTCTTCTCTATACCCGGATTCTCTTCCATGTATTACAGTTCACTTCCGTCTTCCATCCAGATATTGCCATGCGAGAGGTAGAGGGATTGATATCCGGATGCTCAACCATGTATTACAATTCACAGTATTATCTTCCCTCGGGATGTTGCCATGTGAGAGCTCGAGGTCGCTAGGATACATGAACAGAGAAGGAGCTCTTGGCCTTTAAAGTTAACACCCATGCATTTCACACGCATAGAATTTACATGTCGTCTGGGATAGAGGTAGCGGTGACCTCTCTCTATCCCCCATGCTCATACTTGTGCTGCCCAAGGTCACTTTTTTTCGAAAATTGTTTTATACAAACCAATAAAAGGCGTGGTTTCGATCAAACGATAGATATGAATTAAGTATTACAAAACAAGACGTCCAATCACAGACATCAATGAAGCTGTTGTCTTTAACAGCAATGATAGTTAAACCTTATTATGACTCTTTTGCGAACTGATCACATGAAATACTCATTTTCCCTAATTAAGTGTTAATTATTTTCATCTTAATATCATTCCAACATGTGTTGTGACCAAACCTCAAAAACAGCCTTGTAAAAGGGAATTAAGTTCTTTTGACATTTACCAATAATATCGTGTTTGTCTATTTGCATGCTAATTAGTTAATAATTGAACTCTCGTTAGTTTAATGTATAATTTTACTGGTAACGATGACCACTTTGTCCATTAACCTTTGTGTGAGATAAACTACTTTTGTAATACTATATACCAACTGAACATTACTTAACTGTATTAGCCCTGTGTATCAACATACGGTATAGTAATCGAACGACTCTTCCTCTTCCAGACTCGTATTCAATATATCAATCAAGAACGGTGGTTACTTAGATACGGTAGGGTACCCTGATGTCAACCAGACTGATCGCACATACTACGAGGGACTGATATTTAACACCAGTGCTTCGTTCACCTTCGATTTTGAGGAACCGTATCACTGCTCTTTGGAAACTTCTTGTGATGCTTCCAGTCTCCTTGAACGAGGCCCACCATATACAAAAGAGGTAAAACCTAGCAAGAAATTCACCAATGTGTTACAAAGTTTACTATCTGTTAGATGTGCGATATATGCAGGCCAGTTATGGACGAAAATTTAATGCCTTTAAATATTACTAGAAAGCTACACGAAATACCCTATTGACATCGTAATCTGTTATTTTTTAGTGAATTTATATCTTATAACGCAACTTTACAGTTCATTGCGACGTAACATGACTCTTTTGATCGCATGTATGTGTGGTATTCGAGGAGAAAATGCAATATTTCATTAAAATTACGCTTTTTAGCCAACTATAGACATTTCTTGGTCTGGCTGGCTGGATGACATATCACAAGTCCACCATTACGAAATTCATGTACTACCAACTCAGTCCAACAATGGGCTATTGGCGTGCTCTGAGGACAGAGCCCTTGCAGAAAAATGGGAGAGCTTCGCGCCTGCGTCGAACTGTTCTGTGAATATCTCTGACCCTGGTGAGTATACTGATTACGAATTTCAGAGTTTAATGTCGACGGATCTCAACTAAGGCTAAGGATGCACTCCTCAAAGTTCGCTAATATATACTTTGGTGATATGTGAATTCTCTGAGCGGCTTTGCTATATTTAATGTTTGATGTGAATATTTACCAAGTCCTTGTCTAAGTGTAACTTGAATCTAACAAGATGAAATGTCCAGCTTCGACTGATTGTTTTATACGTTGGTTATATTTTTGGCTGATATGTTTTAGGAAATGGTTTAAATTTTGATATAACCTAGAAACACAACTCAACTAAAGAACTGATTAAAAAGTTGACTGGTTTTGTTATCACAATGCAATTTTAGGAGTATACTGTGTTCTCCTGACGGTGACAGATAAGGCGGGAAACCACGATAATGCGATGAGATACCTTATGTTTGACAACGTCAACACACCTCACATTGACGACACTGGTCACTATCCTATGAGAGTGGAATCGGCAGCTGAGAACACTAGCTACACATGGATTACTAGCGCTGAGTCAAAGGTATATGGTAGTATAAATTGTAAATTCGTGTTTTGCCCCGTAGAGACAATACATTCCTCACAAATATTTATAAAAACATCAAATTGTCGTTTGGTGCCTTTAGGGTAAGAGAGTGGGCAAACTGCCGTTGGATCGTATTGTCCTCAGATTTTATATGATTATGCGAAATATTTTACATTCATGCAGTTTGCTAAATGGTACATACGAAACTTTCATTATCACAGATTTATCTTCACGTTCCCTGAGAGCAACCTCATCTATTACAACAAATCTATACTCTGCCTACAGGATTTTTTTAGCCAAGCTTAACCATTGTCGGCTAAATTTATTTTAAAAGGTTGTATAAATTGCGTTACTTGTACATACCAGTATCACGTGCGTCAAAAGTACTGAAAGTGGTAGCCCAATGAGCATTCATTTATCGACATTGTTGATGAATTTACGGGAAAATATTTTTTTCTGTGTGGAATGACAAAAGTCAAAGAAATTCTTTTATGCAAACTGAGTTTTGTTTGGGCATAGAGTGTGGATCCTCAATTCCACATGTGAGGGAAATTGACACAAGAAAAATTTATCCACCGCCAATGGGTTCAAAAGCAATACGTCACACTCCTTAAGTAACCTCTATACATGCATCTTACGAGCTTGAGTATGAAACAATAACCTTCGACCTACGAATAGCAGTTTAGCTCCGTATAACGTACCTAGTAAAATTCAGCCGAGTCCAAGAGTCTCTTTACTGTTGAATAGATGACAGAAAATCTGTGTTCTCATGATCAGTCAACAAAACTGTTTCCGTCCGATTCTATTTGAGATCAGCAAGGTATTTGTATGAGCAATTAATCTTTTTTCACTGTTGTTATCAGTGTATTTTACTGACTACTGTTCACTTTGTTCGTAGGTCCAAGTCCAATGGTATCAACACTTTCAAAACGAGTTTCACAAAGTTAATGGCAAACTGGATGCAATTGGTGATTACTCTCTTGATATATTACCGGCATATGACGAGCTGACGGGTCAGCCACCAGATACTAGGTCACGTGAAGCTATACCAAACGCCCATGGAATCGTCAAATTCGAGGTTGCTTTCGGGGTTGACCAAGAGGGAGGGGAATCATTGACGGGTGCAACAACATGGTCAGTTGTGGACGATGTTGAGGTAGGACATTTTTACCAAGAAGTGCAGTATTTAAATAAAGAGACCCAATGTTAAAACATTATGAATACGTCAATTTGACAAAACACAGTGCTGGTATCATTAATAATCTAGCTTTTTCACTGCACCCTCTGTACAGGCAGAAAAGGTCGATCTGGAAATTTCTCATCAAGACGGCGATACTATCAGAATCTGGATAAACGGCTATGATGTAATGGGAAACACCGTTATAGATAATGTCACCGTACACTCAGATTCTACCCCGCCTGAAATTGGTGAGATGTACCTGACTCGAGATGGAGTTGACTACCTCGCAGTACACAATTCAGAAGATCTGTATGAAATGACGTAAGTGTACATGTCTTTTTAGGTCTATGGTATATTTCATAGACTGTGACAGTGCTGTCGAATTGGTTTGACGTTTATAGTTTCTCCACACGTAATACTGGATCTTTTCACTGCAAAGTCGTCTTGTTATTTCGTGTTTGAGTAAGTGTTCGTTCATTCTGTACAGACACATCTATGTCTGTTTCTCATTAATTGGCGTGGTTGGCGATGTTCAAGTGTGCTCTTCAAGATGAATCTATACCCAATTAATCCTGTAATAATTTGGATTTTGTTTGCTACAGAGTGGTGTTCGACTCCTTTGATGATCACAGTGGTCTCTCACTTGTCCACTGGGAGTTATTCGACATGGATGACACCACGTTGATACATGGTGAAGGACACCTACCTGTTGTCAGGCCGGTAAGCATATTCACACACGACACTCTTTAGATTTGCCAATCACATACAGTTTATTTCGCCAAATTGAGTTAAAATGGCCACACTTTCATTATGCCGGAAGAGCTGAATCCAAAAAGGATTACGCTGGATTCATTTTTTGATTATATTAAAATACTTAGGAATCCTGGGGGAATCCATTATGCATTCTAGTGCTGGATTCCCAGTTCTGGATGTTGAGGGACTCCTCATGGATTCTACTGTATATTGGACGAGTCCATTTCAATGGATTCTGCGATAGATCTGTGGATACAGAATATTTCAAATGGTGTTTGTGGGCGCGGAATGTTGTAGCAGAGTGAATAAGATAAGAACGTACCTTTTTTGCCATTTATAGTTACCATTTGTTTCAAAGTCGATAATAGTGTAGAAGACGAAGAATTCCCCTTGTCTTAATGCAACTCATAAGGTGCACATTGAATAAGCCTGATTCTGCAATTATAGATATCTCAAATACATTTATTTTTTAAATAATCTATATGATATCGTTTAAGGAAGCGAACGACTGCAACCCTCCTGAATGTTCATGCATTCCCATGGGTGAGTGTTACTACAGAAATTTCACCATCGAAATGAACAAAGAACTGATGTCCATACCGACTGGAACGCATGACTATGATTATATATTTTCGGTAACTGTGACCAATAGGGCGATGTTGAAGACAACTCGTCAGTTCCAGGTATGTCACGGAAAATAAGCACAAATACATCAACATCATATGAAAGTAATAGATATCTTCGCGATCGATTGTTACCACAGTTTACTTTCATTCATTTTAAGTCTAACCACATTTTCGATCTCACTTACACTTGTTTTCCCCAGGGGCATATGTAGACACACTTTGTATAGATAAAAAACAATTTCAAACCTATACAAAGACAAGCTCTCCTTTGGCCAAAGACTCTCAAAGGCAAGAAGAAATTATAGAAATTACCTTACTCAAGAGTCATAGCAGAGATAATATTACAACCATGACAACTCAATATTGCCACCTTCTATATGCTTGGTTACCTTTATCAGCATGAAAACGCTGCGTCGTATCATCTTGTTTCAGATAACAGTCGACAACAGCCCGCCTCATGAGGGCAGTGTTCATGACAGTTTACCAAATTATCCAGATATAGACTTCCAACAAAGTTTTGAGATATTTGCATCATGGGACGGCTTCTTTGACAGAGAGAGTGGCATAATGTTATACGTCTACTACTTTGGAACTGACTGCTTATATGACAACGAACTCATGTTTCCGGTCCAAGAACCAGTAAGTAGTTACAGCTCGAATATTTTGATCATTGCACTGTCTTCAAGTTAGCAATCCAGTCCTAGCTTGTGTATAGCAAAATGTTCACGACAAACTTTGTCAATGTTAACCCCTTTACGTCTCCCAGTTTAAAATGATCCATGTTTATAGTATATTTTTCCTCGACAGTTGCTATGAAACCCATGTCAGAGGTCACGATGACATTAATATTCAAAGGGGTCAATGGTCTTTGCTATTATTTTTACCTCCATTGGTATTTGTAAGGAATTGCAAGCGCATCATTATTCATCTATTTATTGATTTATTTATTTATTTCACAATTCAACAGGCTCTGGGGACAATGTCAAACTTTGACAAATACACACAAGACAAAAAAACAAACAAAACATTGTCACTGATATGAGTTCAATTAAATAGCTACATGAGATGGGAACGTTATGCACTGAATATTGCAACATCGACAAAATTTCAAGCCACTGATTTTGGACAATCGGTGGAGGTTACCATTGTAAACATTCAAACTGTCAGTTTTATTTCTCGAATAATAAATAATTGATTCATAAACGTGCTATTGATGATACTACTTTTGAGATAATAATTACATCTACAAAAGTCAGCAGCAATGACTTTATGCAAGCTTTCCAACAGCAATGTTGCTTATTCAGAGAGTCACGTAAGTGAACATGATTTGCATACCTAAAATTTACTAACATACGTGCCCCCCGACAAAGTAATCATCATAACTTGATTAATTTCCAGTTATTCACTACCACATCAACGCAAGCTGATTGGACAGCGCCCTCTCCGGGTCGGTATCACTGCACGGTTATCGCCTACAACCGAGCGATGGCGCCCTCTAATCCTGTATGTTCGGACGGAGTGACCGTCGATGTCAGCGAACCATTCGTCACTGACGTTGTTATTGATGATGTATACGTACGGCCTGGGTTAGTGAATGACGGTGATGGCACAGTCTGGTTTATTGATGAAAACAGGTACAGACAGGAAGTACAGAATGCATCACAGGCTTGCATGTAAGTTAAACTGAACTATTCCGACATTTAATTGGCTTCAAACGACAATTAAATTGTAATAAACTAAAACAGCAAAGAATAAGAATTGTGCAGCACTATAGTTTTACTGTATAGTAAACACACATCTCAAACTAAATGTAGAAATAATATCATGATAAATGCCTTTCTGTCTCTATATCCATTTTCAACATCTTCACTTTCTTGTTTAAAGGAATGCGTCGCGGTTTGCAGCTGACTTTGAGTTGTATCCACGTTCAGAAGAAAATCCTTCCACAACTCTTGATGATTCTGAATGTTTATTAATTGGACCTTTATCTACTCATGCGTTTTTGAGAAAAGAAAATCACGTAAGTGATGAAGCCTTACATACTGTGAACATCAAATGTCTTGAAATATGTTCTCTACTACTCAACAATGTACTCTACGAATATTTCTTAGTAACAAATAAGGCACATACTTTTCATTTATCCTTTTCAAATATAACCAGCTCTGCCAAAACACTCACTTATTCTTTCAGTTAACTTTAAAATGGCACGGCGAGGACGCAGAAAGTGGTATCTTCGATTATGAAGTTGGTCTGAGTAGTGCGCCCTCAGGGTTGATTCCTGATATCCTACCATTCACATCAACCAAGTCCCACCCTGCTTTTCTGACGTATCATCCCAATCTTGGAGAAGGGGTTGAATTCTATGTCGTCATCAAAGCCATCAATAGAGCAGAATTAGTCGCAAACGAGGTAAATACTACCGCGATATGAAGATAAAAATCAGCTCCGGTAGAAGATTAATAATAATTATAAGGGGAATGCGGTTATATCCGCACCCGAGCTTCGGTCATGTTAAAACTATTTTAAATTTACAATTGGCCACCGACCATCAGGTCAGGAAACGGAAACTGCGGTTTCTATGAGAAACAGCGGTATCTTGGATCTAGTGGCGAAACATTTTAATCATAACAAGAAAATATCATAATATATTCCGAGGAATTTGGATTAAGTTATGTTACATTTACCAAGTGCATTGATTTTCGTGGAAGAAACCATTGTCGAGGGGAATAATAAAAAATACTAAATGCACACATTTATGACAAGATGCTTGCAATAAACCACTGCAGTATCCTAAGTTCACTTATCGATTAAACAAGAATTAAATACTGGAAAATACAACAAATTAATAAATGGCTATGGCTAATGGAGTTCTTTGATGGTATACTTTAAACTAGTTCGTAGGACCTTTGATTGTCGAAGTGACGCCACCTGAGTTCGATGGTGAAATCACAGTAACATTAGAAGACGATGGTCACGGAAAGAGTAACCTAGTTGCTCGTTGGAGCCAAGACGCTTTTTATGATGACGATGATTTAGATCCATTGGAGGATTATCAAGTTGCCGTTGGTAGGTTGCTATAACTGTTTCGATGCAAATTTTTATGTCTACTATGTCTTCCTGATGAAACACAACATGTGTTCCGTAGCGGAATTTTCTGTGCTGCTAAATGGTCTCCGACCGTTAAAAGGCAATGTTAGAATGCCTCTTGCAATTTGAACAAGGGTCCGTGGGTCAGATGAGCCAGGCATTTCTCGTATTAACATATTTCCCAAGGTGCAATGCGAAATGCAGTTACCTGCATTGTCACGGATCGTCATTCTGAAATTGACAAGTTAGCTTGTGCCGTTAAAACAGCAAGGCATCCATTTTTTACATGGAGAAAATAATATTTCAGAGAACACCAGTTTTCAAACGGGGCTCTGAAACATTAGCAATCCTTAAACTCGTAATCTTAATATTAGGATGAGCTATCGGTCTTGCTATGAATTAAGTCCCCACGTGCAGGGATATTGACGCATTGCTGGATTTAAAGCATCGGCAATTAGTGGTGCTACAAGGCTTAGGGAGGATTACATGGTTAGCTATCCTCATTACTCCTCACTTTTGAAATGTCAGCAATTACGTTGCGAAACCTGTCTGACAAGCACTGCGTTTTATCCTTGCCTTTTTCCAGTGACAACTTGATCATTTAATGCATGTTGACTGGTCTCGGAGAAAAATGACAAAAATTTTATTTTCTTATTTCAGGAGATGCCCCGGGTGATACATCGATGATGTCATACGTACCTCTGTCAACACTTGATAGTGATCATGACATTTGTGAAGTAACAGTCCCTCCAAGTTGCGTAGCTGTACCGACGGATATGTTAGATTGGCATCTGCACGGCGAACAAACCTATTACATTTCAATCAAAGTCACCAATGTAGCTGGCCTTAGCGTGGTTGCATCATCCCTTCCATACAAACATGTCGTTCTGTTACCGAGAGAGGGGGTTGTATACGATATCGTCTCACCTGATGAACGTGGCATTTCATTCAAGGTTACTTAGTGTACAATCATTTAACAGTTGGGAACACAGACTATAATAAGCAGAATATCCATGAAAGTGTGATAGATTAGGATGACTTCAGTGGTTTGCATTGAACTGAACTGAGATCATTGTTACTGAGGTAAAACCAGCTTCTGCGTTCCCCTTGTTCATATATTTCCGCAGTGTTAATAGCTATATTATAGAGCTTCTCGACAAATGCAAACAGGAATATCATGTACATTCTTTGTTTCAAAGAGGCTATTCCCTATAATGATGATCCTCTTGACACTGGTCTAATTCAATTATCCCATCTTGCATGTTGTAGAATTTTGAAGATATCGACTTCCAGACGAGCGTAACAGATTTCCACTGTTGGTGGACGGGATTCTCCCATCCTGACCAGGATGTTCAATACCGAGTGGCGCTCGGAACTCTACAAGGCTCAGACAACGTTGTCGCTTTTACTGATGTAGATTCATCAGTATCATCGTATTCCTTCGAAGGACTATCACTGAACGTATATCAAGTAAGTTACTATATGGGTAGAGTGACACAGACTGAAAGAGACCGAGACATACATAGATACATACATACATACATACATACATACATACATACATACATACATACATACATACATACATACATACATACATACATAGAAAGAGGGTGAGAGAGAGTCGTGCATGTATACATGTAGGCAGGCAACTTTCCAATTTATAGGACATCAAGAACTCTCCATAATAAACGATTCGTTTTGGTGTTATCACTCCAGTATAGTTCCTAAGTGTAATCACTAAATATGTACCTGGTCACGTCTTTTTCACGTTTTCTAATGGTTGTACTTTAACTTTTATGACAGAGATATTTTGTGACTGTAGAAGCAGAGAGTGAGCTTGGATCAGTGTCTGTAAGTTCGGACGGAGTAATGGTCATCTCTGATGGAGATTCACTGACAGATACTTACGTGTATGACGGTCTTTCCTGTTATGAACTAATAGGTGAGTATAAAAGCTTCCAACCATAATGGTGACAGTAGGCTAATATACACATAATACATTTTTCCTTATGCAATAACAGTTCGGTTGCATCTTCTCACAAGATTTCTGTCAACGTGTGCAGGCACTGAGGAAACTGCATTTATTTGTCACAATGTACATTAATGGTGTCTTCGCCATTTTTCTATAATTGCAGAAACAGTGAGTCTAAAGTGCTGGAAATATAGAAACAGTGAAAGTTTATCCCAGAAAAGATGAGGGAGCATTTCTACTTGATATTGATTGCAACGCAGTTATTTTCTTCTTAACATTTTGCCAAAATCGTTATCCTCATTTTGCGTAAACTTTTTTTTATTTCTAGGTTCAAATTACACTGCTATTGGTGACAGTATTCATCATGACTACGATAGAAGGAAGGCATGTTTAGATGACATAAATTTCCAGGCCTCAGTCACCACGGTCAACGCTCATTGGACTATCTCCGAGAACATGACTGATTACATCACTGAATTGAAATGGGCGTTACAAAGTGAGCTTATTCAAAACAGGTAAAAAGTCAAAAGTGGCAGTAGAGTTGAGAGGTTTCTACATGATTTAAACACGAGCACCTGGTTTGTCAAATGCGGAGAGTTTAATAAGCCACAGATGAATTCGGGTTATTTCAAGAATATCTGTGTTTAAAGTAACTTACTAAATTGATTTTCTTTATTTCATGCTTCTTTGAAATTGTAATAGTGTTGAAGTTTGGGATTACGTCGTCGATTACAAACCTGTGCATAGAGAGAGTGACATCCGGGTAACGGGTATGAAGTTGAGACCAGGCAGCCGTTACCGTTCAATCATAAAATTTTGTCATCCAGCCGGATGTTTCCAACCTATTGCGAGCAGTGGATTCTGGGTAACTCCGTACCCACCGGTATCATTTGGAATTGATGAAGTCATCTATGAAAGGTAAAGTAATGTAGTAATCTTTGTATGGAATGAATTGATCTGCTTGCGATAGTATAGCGGCGTTTATGGACCGTGATTTTGTCATTTTATATGAAAATTGTTTTCTTCGAGACTGCATCAATTTACGCTTCAATTATTTTCTGCAGTGCCATGAGAGAACTGAGCTTTACGTGGAAATCTTTCAAACAAGAAGAGTTAGACGATGGTGTTACTGAGGATGCAATTGATTACTATGAATGGAGCATTAATGTTGCAACATCTGATGAAGAAACACCGGACGGTCACCTGATATTACCATGGGAACGGATTAATGCAACGCCCATGTCGGATCAAGTACGTTTTTATTTATTATATGAAGAAACTTAGTCGTATGGGTCGATGCTTTTGACAGTTAAAATGTTTGATATCGCACATTGATGATATATAAATTGACAGCGACAAAGAATCCCTAGGGCAGTGTTTCTGGGGTATGGATTATAATCATCGTATAATTAGGTGGTTGGAACATGAGTGCCCTAGGTTTGATTTTGCAATAGAACACCGCCAACAAGACGAGCAAGAATACTTGTGACAGTATGTACTTCCATTTTAGCTACATCCGTCCGGACGCAAATGGGAGTTTATTGTCTTCAGTATTATTTAAGGCTAATTTTGTCTAGTTTTGTCTATAAAACTTACGCTGGGAGTTCCAGAATATATGTATGTCACACATTCGTTTGTTGTAATTCCTTATTAAAAGTTACACTACGCCACAACACTCGCGGCAGAACTTGACTTCAGCGATTGTCTCCGACTTGGATTGCGTGGATACAACAAGGCGGGACTCAGCTCTACAGTTCACAAAGAGATAAAAGATTGCAGTGTGGTTGGTCACATCACAAAGAACGTTGTTATCGACGCTGTAGGAGAATACGACGATGAAATCGACGATGTTAGGTATTTTTGAGTCATAAACGTTTCTAACAATTAAAATAAGGAATTGTAAAATCCAGGGTGAACGCTGCACAATTCCTTAAAATCATTGAAGTTATCACTGAATTGTCTTCACTACCACTGACATTTTCTTGTTGTTTCTTTTGTTCACAATTAATTACCATTCTCACTATCTCCATTCCTAATCGACAATCATTACTATGTCTTATTGCCATCAAACGACTTTGCTGTTGTTTGTTGTTAAACAGGGATGTGGAACTCTTAGAAGATTCAGAATGGAAAAGTTCAGATGCTGAGTACACCCGTTCAAAGCACAAGCTTTCTGCAGTGTGGCCAAGCCTTGGACATGGAAATTTCAGCTGGAAAGTCATCTCTGATCAAACTTTGGACCGTTACGCATATCAGAAGCCGGAGCAACACATAGATTACGACTCTTACGAATGCTCTTCGCCGGATGTGGAGGCCTGTGGTGAAACAAATGTGAGTGAACTATTGTATTTTGACTCAGTAGCAATATGACAGAAATTTATTCCTGAGAAATAAATTGTCATCAAATTGTAATGGTCTGTTTTTTTCCTATTCATACAGTCGCAGTATGTTAATGTCGATGGCCTTCAACTACAACATGGCTGGCGTTACTACATCTGCATGTATGCAAATGAAACAGTGACGTATCGTGGCAACATCAAAGTTATTCTACCGGAAGAATCAGCCTGCTCGGATGGAATCGTCGCTGACCATACCCCGCCCACTATTGGTGCAGTGAGAATTGGCAGAGAGAATCAGTTATATCAGGTAGTTTATAAGCCAATTTCTTACGATCTATATAAAATCTGAAAGTCGTGCAAATAACGTCTGAAGGCACCCAACATAGACTACGTAATTTTATGTTTCCTAACGAAATAGAATTGAATATGAACTCAACATGATTATGAATTTAAGCGCAACTTGACTTTTCTATTTTGTGCAATATGATGTCATCTGTTCTTACTTAACGTTTTTCATTTCGCATCTAAAGACTTCGAGTTCTGAACTTATCGTTCACTGGGAAGGATTCTACGATGTTGAGGAACACGGGAGGACATCTCACGGCACCGGAATTAAGAAATACGAAATCGCACTAGGTACGATATTGCCTTGAATTGTAGTTGAATGAAAATTCTACTAACAAAATAGCGGTATTATTAAAATTGCTCTGATACTTCAGTTTTTGCATTAACCTGTCTCAACATATTGCATAAAATACCAGTTGCTGATTCTTACATTGATGGTGGAACGTTTGTAATTACCTGGTATAATTTTCTATGGTAGGTTCATTTCCCGGTGGCGTGGACGTGCAAGATTACCAATCCGTTGGAATACTGAACTGGATTGTAGTTACCGGTCTTAATCTTCAAGGAGGCCTCGCATACTATGCCACTGTCAGAGGTTTGCTTGATTCCATTGTAATGTCGACTGCATAATTTATGACCATAAATCCATACTTGACTGGAAAAAACTGATTGGTACATTGAAACATTGAAAACTTCTTTTTGAAAATTATTAAATCATTGAAGGATACGTGAATACACCTTAACATAGATCAAATAATAACTTAAAAACGTACATGTAACATAGCAGAGACGTTAGTCACTTGTGAAATAGTGATCACGCACATGTATCATTTCACGTCAAAACGAATGGCCATTTTACATCTGATATAGTGGCGGACATTTTACATTGTTCTAATCTTAATCTTAATCTTTATTTCTGATATAGCACATTATATTAAACATAATCTCAGTGCGCTTTACACTTCGATACAGCTACGGACTACGTTGGGTTGACATCCGAAGCTGTTTCCGTCGGCATTACGGTTGACGTCTCTCCACCCGTGATGTCAGACAAATCAATAGACCTGGGCGGTCACTTCCTTACCTCCACGTCATCCATAGCGGCAACATGGATGGGTTTGTTTACTGATGACGAAAGCGGTATGCCTTTCTACCATATTTAAACTAGAGATTTTCTTTGTTGCATTTGATAAACCAGTAATCAAATGGTTAAGAAAACAGTAATACAATTACTACACGCATGAAATATCATGGTCATGCTTGACATGTGTAGATATAGTCATAATTGTCGAATGTTCTGTTGCTTAATTTTTGACGGTACATTTGTAATGAAATAAGTAATGTGAAAAACCACAACGACAAAGTTAGACACTTATGCTCTGCGAGTAGATTGTACCAACGACGACACACTGACTGATGCAAATGGTAATAGGCCTATGAGACATTTAATTGTTGAGTTTCCATTATGTGAAGGGATTTTTGAGTACGAATGGTGTGTAGGTTCAAATCCTTACCATTCGGACGTGTATCCATGTACAAGTACGGAACAACAGCCAAGCGGCCAATCAAGACGAGGATCTTGAACTAATTGAAGGTCACGTTTACTATGTAATGGTCAAGGTATGTTGACAAAAGAGAGTTTTCCCGGAGATGAATATTGGTAATTCATGCACAGGTAGTTTGCGTAGTTTTTTAAAGAATAATATAAATAGATCTCTGAGAATGAAGTGATTTATTCGGTGAACTTCTGTAACGGAAGTCATTTTACAACTTAAAAACACCATGATCCATATGCCACGCTTAGAGGAACAAAACAATGCATGTGTATTATATTATATAAGTCGCCATTGCAATTATATGATAGTGATAAAGTCCATATCGTAGGATTGTGGTTGAATTATTTTGTACATTTGTCAACCAGTTTTTCGAATGCATAGCAATTCGTTTTATACTTAAGTCCGTTAACAGGGATTAGATGTCAATACGCCACTCTTTCAGTAGGTAGACGGAATAATTTCGGTAAAGAAAATAAAAGCAAATCATTTCGCCATGACTTACTATGCTCGGTAATATTGTGACCTCCCTCATCATTATCTGAATTACTCTGGGATATTATCATGTATAAAAGTGCAAATGACTGTTATATATTTGATATAAAGGCCTACAATGGAGCTGGGCTTTCGACCGCTGCCGTATCATGGGGTGTGTTGGTCGATGCATCGCCACCTTACGATGGTTTAGTGTATGACGGAGATGAGAAGAAAATAGATAAGGATTACCAGGTACGTCGTCGTTTCAAGTAGACAATAGTAAAATGTTGTGATATATGGTATTTTAAGTGGCAAGTCATCAAATGACTATGGCGTATTACTACTCAAAAACTCAGGGGAAGTATGATTGACAGTAACAATCATTTCGTACACAAGTTGTAATATCTGCCAGAAAGCTAAATATTGCGGCATAGATATATTTGCATAGGAAAAGGTTTGCTTATGGAAGAAATCAATCACAACTTCGAGATATATATATATATATAATTGTCATAGCGCTATGCATCTGAATCAATACTAAAATTTCAAAATATTGATAAGTGATGACAATACAGCAAAGGTGAGTTCTCAGCCTGTTAATTGTATGCTAGATCACTCATTTACGACCATACTTTCTATACATCTACTGTGTATGATATCTTTGGTTTGCTCCACTAATTGTTAACACTTAAAGTAGAAAAACTGTTCCTTGCATTGTTAATTTTTCATACACATTGACTTTTTGACTTTTCGCCAGACTCACTTGGACTACCTTGCAGTACACTGGGGTGGTTTCTACGATCCACATTCTTCCATCACTGGATATTCATTGCAAATCGGAACTTGTTTGAATTGTGACGATGTCATGAAAGAAGAAGACGTTGGGTATTCTTTCGGTAAAAGCGGCAAATTAACTAGCATTGATAACTGTAAATCGTTATTGCCAAAACTTGTTTCAGATGAGGCTGAAGTAATACTTCGTTTATTATAGAATTAACAAATTTGATCCAGGGCAAAGGCTGTAAAAGCTGTATGTACATGTCAAACTTAAATGAAAGGTCTATATATCTGTACATCAGAATATTTGCCATCATGAAAGTGTATAATTTTTGCCTAATATAATAAATGTACATATTTCTGAAAAAATCCACTTTTGACTACACTTTTAGAAATGAGAATCTCAAACCTCAACTTGGAACCTGGTTCGAGGTACTATGCAACAGTCACTGCATGTAACGCTGCTGGACTGTGTACGACTGTAACGTCTGATGGTATCATACCAGATAACTCTCCACCCATTGCTGGCAAAGTGTACGACGGAGTGAGTCACGGAGACCAGGATTTCCAGTTTTCAAGGTATATAAGCAAAGACGCTTCACGTCCATGATCTCCGTTTAGAAGGCGATGATGATTCCACAAGTTAACATGAAAAAACATTTACTTTTAAGCAAAAGATGCCGTTATTTTGATCGTATTGAACATATTGGTGTCTACATTTATATTGTTTGTTATTCCTGTGTTGTGCCAATTCATAAGTCTCTGCCTGGCGCTTCAATGACAGGAAATTCAGCCATTATGTACAATGAACACACAATATGGTTTCTCGATTTATATAAACATAATAACATGAATGTGGATACATCTTTTCATAAGTTTGCTTTTTCTCAAAATAATATGCAATCAACTTTGCTTGATTCTAGGACATCACTGTCGGCTCACTGGTATAATTTTCACGATCCTCATTCTCAACTTTCACACTACGAGCTTCGTGCAGGAACGACACTCGGCGGTGACGATACTTTACCAAGGACTAGACTTCACCTGACAGAGAAGGCATTTACATCGAAGTTACCCAGCCAGCTACAAGTAGCCACTCCGATTTATGTGACCGTTACAGCATACAATAAAGCAGGTACATAGGCCGATGTCTTATCACAGTGGTTTGCGTTGACCGGTCGGCATAATGAACCAGACATAATGTCAAAACAGAAGTGTTGTCAACACTGACAGCCGTAATTATCAGCTAAGCGGTGTTATCAGTCAGTTACAAAGAAATCAACTCTGCAAAAGTGGAAACATTGTCTAGCATGTGGCTAGACAAATGTCGGTATTTTGATTCAATTAAAAGGGAAAATGTGTCCTTGCCCAGATCATCTAGCAGCTGGACAAAAACTCGGAAATGTTACAGTACACATTCTTCAATTACATTACAATATCAGGCAGCTATTCAGTCACATTAACCATACTTACTTTCTCAGCTGACTTAGAAGAATATGGTTCATACTAAGTGATCGCATTTGCTAAAACGATTCGAAAAAAATGTAGTTAATCAATTTAGCATTCCTTAATCATTTGATGTGACGTTTTGTAATAGCTCTTTGTCGGACCTGTCCTTTTAGTACATTTTATAAACAGTATATACGTCTTATGTATTGGTCGTATTTTTTTTCTGCGGTGTTTTTTTCTGATGAATTGCGCATCATTACGATAGCGGCGGCGACGATGACGATAATGATGATGACGATGGCAACGTCATAAACACTTTTCGTAACATTTCGTACATCGTCGAACGTAGCTACTAGTAACTTACAACGGCCGATAACTAAACATACAATAAACCTGTTACAACGGCCGATAACTAACATACAATAATCTGTCATTTGATTTCAGGCCTTTTTACTGAACAGTCGTCTAATGGGGTTATCGTCGACGTCACTCCGCCTACGCTGATTAAGAAGCCAAAATTTGATAGCACCATGGGATCAATATTCAATGGAACTCAGGTACAACATGCATCGTGGCCATATTTTGTTTTCAAGAACTACTGTCTAGTTATTAGATGAGAATTTATTTATTTTCAATGTTTATCTAAAGTTTGTAGTCGATAGAGTTGTGAGGCAGTTGATGTACTAACTGAAGGGAGTATACACAAGTGTAATTATCAAAGACTGGAACTGCGTGTGCAAGTTTGAAGTCAAAGATAATAAGGGTGAAATCTTACGGTGAATGTATGCTCATGAACCATTCCAGAAAAACATGTTGTTATCCATTTCAACACTTGAGACTGCATTTACTGCAATTGGACGTTATATATATATATCTGTTTCGTATGTAATATATCCTGTTTTTGAGGACAGCAGTCAATTTAAAACGAAATTTAACAGTAAAATAATTACTTTCTTATTCCGTCACAAATTAAGGTGTTGCAATGCATCAAATTTCGTTACACAAGAAGAAGCTTCGCGGGTAGAATTCACAGCATGTCTGAGAAAGTTGTGAGATATGTTGAAGTCACTGAATTAAATTTAGATTCAGCTCGTCGGTCTTTAATCACTGTCTCAGTTAAATCTACCATATTGACCTCTCTGTATATATACAATAGGTATGGGTTTCGCTACTCACGGTATCATGGGAGTTTTACGATCCTGACAGTCCGATAGAAACTCAGCTGCTGTCTGTCTCCACTCATCGCCAGTCTGATATTACTGTGCCTTCAGTAAAGGTAACACCTTAGTTTTTTAACACTGCATTCCGAGGTTTACATCTTTCATCCAAAATGTATGCTGTGAAAAGGTTTTAATTTGTCATCGCACAGCGGAAAAACCAATTTATATGATCAAAGTCCGTCATATTCCTCTCCCAATCTTGCGTATTATTGTGAATGTAAATGAGAAAAATTGCAAGTAGGTTTTGTCCGACTTATGCTGTAAAAAAGCCGACATCACGATGCCAGGTAATTTATGTGTACTGTAGGGATTTTCTCAACATCGCTTGCTGGTCAAGACACCCGTCAAGGTGTTACTAACCAACATGTGTAATATTTGCATATATGAAAGAAAAACTAAGCAATCGTTCTATGCGCAGATTTTGAGTAATGACAGGACAAAATACACCAGCCCCTCTTGGCCTGTGTAGGCACATTTGACTACATTCTGATTATACACAGGTACAAGGCAATCTTCATCAGTACACGTTCACCAACCTGTCACTGCAAGCTGGTAACACCTACTATGTCCACGTGATAGCATGCAATGCAGCTAAACTGTGTACATCCAGCGACACGGACGACATCTTGGTAAGACGATCTTTTAATTGATACTTCATAATACGTCAGTATGTATCACGTACTGTCTTTAACGGTTTAGTAGCAAAGGGTGGTAGAATTGTCAGTGCAAAGCAGCGTTTACCTGACTATAATAGCTATAAGCATTCTTAACTTCATTTCCAGGTTGATTCAAGCCCTCCAACTGTTGGCACCTTCGCTGTAGAGACCGACCACGCGGCTGGTTTAACGCGTCATCAGGAAGGCTGGATGACGTATCATCAAAGTCAGGGCCAAAACTCAGCAAATGTTAAACTAGCTTGGTTAGGATTTGCTGATATTCACACAGGAATAAGACATTACCATGTTGGAATAGGCAGTAGATATGCTTCATGGGATATGACTGGGGTAAGTGAGGCATCGGTGTATTAATTTGGTCGTGAAACACACATTGCTTCTTGCAGTATTTGAATCAATGCAAAACTCTTTCTGTCACATTTTAAAATCACTCTTTTATCATGTGGTATGCGACCTTCTGGTATGCTACCTGATATGATTATATATTGCAATTTCAACTGTCCGTAATGTGAATCATAGCATAATGGTGAAGCAAAAATTTTGATTGGATGTGTCCGTCGACATGTGTTTTGCCTTTTCCAAGTCTGTTGACGTCAAATCTCTCAAAAGGAAGCCTTTCACATCTTTGTACGTCTCTCTAAATATACTCTGTCTACCAAAGCCACTCGCTCTGATATACTTAATTCTGACATGCCTCGTTGCGGCTTAAATGATAAACTCGAAGTGACTTTGTGCAATATCTTGACCAATGACAAATTAATGTTGAGATAGGGGTGTTATTTGATTATTACATAAGGCCATAGCAAAAGTAACTATAGTGTTCCTAGAAGGTTATTGATACTCAGGATGAGGGGGCAACATGGACACAAGGCGTTTGATATGTGGCATTAACATACTTCTCAATCGTGTCATTGCCATGCAGCATATTACAGTACAAGTCCCTCACTCCAATGGGACTTCCCATTTCGACGAAGGTAGCGTACAAACGGCGATTATTGATATCAACAGAGACCTTGTTCCTGGAGAACACATTTATTGTACACTTTGGGCTGTCAATGAGGTAATTAGAATATATTCACTGAGACGATGTAAAGGACTTTTGCTCTCTATTTCTTTTTATCTATCAAATAAATCCTTTATCAAAGCGAATTTGTAATCTGAGAGTTCCTCACTTAATCTGGTACTTTGGTAAACAATACATATAAATCCATGTCACACTGTGAATCAATGAAGCAAGAAACTGATTGGATTCATTGGCAACAATCAAATTTTTTCAGTCGACTACCATTTCTGATGATTTTTCGAAGTGTCCGTTTATGATGGGTGATATGCTCCATATGATCTTTTGACAACATTTCAAAAAGTGTTCATTCGATCTTCGTTTCGATATCCACTTTTTCGTTCATATTACACAGGTTGGGTTACGGAGCTATGAAGCCCATGAAACATTTGTGGTGACAAAGTCTAATGACCATAGCGGGATTCTGTCATTACTAAGGCGATGTGAGATACAGACATGTCAGGGCGACTGCACATGCGCACCACAAAACCAACCATGCGACTATACTCCCGATGAATGCTTTGACGTCAAAGGTGGGATTGTATCAAGTCTTATACGCACTGCTAAGTTTTGTGATTAGAGTGATGAAGTATCGACGCCACGTTTAATAATTAAATCTCACAGTATGGCCGCTTTACCCTACTGCCTCACTCCATGATTACGTAACTTCCATTGACAGGAAATGGTCAGTACCAACAGGTTGAAATCTTCGATGTGATGGACTATAGAGACAAAGATTTGATGGGCGATGTCTACCAAGACGTCAACTTCACAGCTTCAAGATGTGCTGTAGCTGCGAGATGGAGAACATTGAATGACGGTAGGAAATCAACTGATGATCATGATGATGATGATGATGATGATGATGATGATGATGATGATATTGATGCTAACGATGATGATGATGATGATGATGATGACTGTTGTTGTTGTTGTTGTTATTGCTGTTGTTAATCTTGTTGCGTCCTTTATGGAATGATTGTATGAATCAAAGGTCACTCTGCAGATAGGCAAAGAGGGCCAAATAGACGGACTAATCGAGCCATGATTTTGTGATTATAGTATTATAGAATAATATATGAACAAAAGGCTACTTTGTTCATAACAGAGGCCATCGATTTCTTCTGACAGTGCAATTTATTCGATAGATAAAAACACATAAATCAATGATGTGTGATAGATATATTTAACTTGTTCGCCCTTCATAGGTACACCTATTCAACGTTATGAGTGGAGTGCTGGTAGCAAAGGCACGGCGCCCGGAACAGGGTTGTTAGATCCCGCGTTCGACAGAGTATGGCACGACGCTGGTCTTAACACCTTTGATGTGTTTACTGTTAAAGATAGTAAGTAAATCATAACTTTGCCTCATAGAACAATTTTTCATCGATCTTGAATCTATTTACAATGAAGGAGCAGGCAGAAATTCAGGTCAAAATATAATGTTCTCTATGTATTTCAGTATATCTGAATTCGAACTTGGAGTACGTTTTCTACGTCAAAACATGGTACGACGATATGAGGTACGCCATATTTACATCAGACGGAATAAAACCAGACAATACTCCGCCAGCGATATCAACGTCACGTAAGGTAGGAGTTGGATGATTCTAAAGAATGGTTGTATTTTGATTATTGGTCTGTTGTTTTAATCTTCATCTCAGCTGTATGTACTACTCGTTTCTTTCTTGATTTTCTTAACTGTGAATAGGTAAAGGATGTACTCGACCTCGATAACCTGATTGATGTCGACTTTTCGTCATCAAAAACATATATCGGAATATCATGGAGAAACGTCTTCTCAGATAGGGATTCTGATATCAGAGAATTCTCGGTGTCAATTGGAACACATGTTGGAGGTAGGTGCCACTTTATGACCATCAGATCTAGACCATATGATTTTCTTTCGTTTCGGATGTTGACGTCTGAATGAGGTATACAGGTAGATATTGTGAAACAACGCTTCCTACCCATACATGTATTTCAAGACAAATGCTCATGTTAGATCTATCCACCATTCTGTATTTCAGGTGAAGATGTCATATCTTACAGTACAAATACGCACCCACCAGATGAATACAAAGTGATGTTGACAAAGTTAAATCTTCAGCCAAGATTCAAGTACTACTCCAACGTCAAGGCTGTAAATAATGCTGGACTTACATCGATTGCATCGTCTGATGGATTCATGGTGAGAATATAATATTTTTATGTATTTTCTAACTTGTTGATAGTGTTCAGTGATTTTAGATCAGAATCATTGCGCTACATCATGATGGGTACAGTTATGTGCAAGTGCAGTTGCATTTAAAAAAATCTTGTTGATAAATATGATAACCTGTTACCTCTCTAGATTGATACAGCGCCACCAGAGGTCGGCGTGGTGCATGATGGTCTCGGAATTCACGACTCAGGATATCAAAACTCCAGTACTATTGTAGCTGCGTCGTGGCATGGTTTCTCTGACTTGCAGTCATCAATTCATCATTACATGTGGTGTGTTGGTACCACGCCTGGAGCTGAAGATATTCTTGCATGTAAAAACGTTGGACTTCATCTTTCAATGATGACACCGATTGAGCACAGATTAAACTCAGGTGATGAAATGTTTTGATTAAAGTTAAGTGGTTGTTCTCCGCCGTGTATTAGCTGAACCGTGATTCAAAAGTTATTGCCTTTACGGTTGTCTTCGCCTTGGTGTGTTTTCAAGGTTATTGTATTTTAACATTTGTGTGTGTGCCAATTTCGTGTAGACTGAGATTGGAAAAACTATATTAAACACAACCGTTCTAGTTTACGCAAAAAAAAGATTTTGCACAAGTATCGAAAATGCTGCGAGAGAACACGTAGAAATGTGAAATATTGCATTGAAACCAAGCGAAAACTGGTATGTAATGTCCCTAAAAACCAAATCAAACATTCCCACTGCCATGGATGCGGAAATTCATTTTGTTGGGTAAAACGTTTCGTTACTTAACGGTAACATAATTATCGAGTTATTTTTCTGACTTACAGGTCAAAGTTACTTTTCAAAGGTCACTGCTGTCGATGCTGCCGGCCTCCAGTCCGAACCATCCTTTTCAAATGGTATCACCGTGGATACGACAGCACCAGAGGCAGAGGAAACAGTCCTCGATGGGACGAACTTAATCAGTAATCCTTCCTTCGAAGAATTTGAAACAGGCGATAGTCAAATTGGCAACGACACAGATTGCAATGATCCAGAAATACTGATCTGTCTGCCAACAGCATGGCAGGTGCAAGGAACAGGACATGTTTTCACTGGTACTGATGCGAATGCAAACTCTGGTAATGCCTTTATGAACATCTATGGCAGCGTATCGCAGACGGTCGTAACCACAGTTGGCGGAAAGTACAAAATTTCATTCTATGCAAGTCATTTGCCCGGATCGACCACTTCACTTCTGTCACAAGAAGGATACATTCGCGTTCCCGGCGTTGATCGAGTGTTCAAATTATTTCAAAAAAGTGCCAGGACTCAGAGTCAGCTGGACTGGTATGAACATGTTTATTACTTCATTGCTACGTCAGAGATTTCAAGTGTTACTATCGGATCCTTTGGAGAAAAAAGTGGTAAGTAAATCTACTTTTGAATTGATTATCTCTGAAGAGCCTTGCTTAACAAAAACTATTTTTTGAATACACTAAAACTGAGATACTTGTAAAATCTTACGATTCATCGCACATGTGTTTTTAAAAGCTTGATACGCATATACACATATAGGTGCTTGCATTGGAAATCACTTTAGGTACAGGATTATATCAAATATCTGAGATGCATAATTAGCTGAATTTCGGTCTTTTGTCGAATTTCTTCAATTGTTTAAAGTTACAATTTGGTGTCATACGGCAGCTTTTCCATAATATTATGTTTCCACACAATATATTTTCAATGATGCTGACAGCAGTGAACTACATGTCGACCATCCACGCTAAAATCAATTATTTTTTATTCCCCTTCAGGTATTTCACTAGATGACGTATACCTTTATCTCTTGCACTCAACCTCTAAACAAGAGAGTAGCGAATCACCCGATCCCGTCCATGTGCATCTGCGTACAGATGGAAAGGAATTTTCCATGCATGCAAGCTGGGATATCACAGATCCAGAGAGCCCTGTAGTAGACTATATGGTCGCTATAGGTACTATTAAAGGTAATACAGCAAAACCAGCAGTGTGCTACTGTTCATATGAACATTCGTATAGCTCAACTCTTTAACAACAATAATAACATTCCAACCCAAGTCTCCAAATGTTGTAAAAATCTTACCATGGTAGTACAAGAAAACCTATATGTGTACCGTATAATTGCGAGATGTTAATGAATTTCCTAACTGCTATGAAGTTTATAAAACATTTCTAGCAAACAAATCATTGGTCCTTTAGTATTAATAAACCTAATATTTGTTTCAAACATTAATTCTTGTTTTTCAATTGTTTTAGGAGGAACACAATTGCAAGAATTTCGATCTGTAGGTCGGTCGTCCCAAGTATCTGTCAATGACCTTTCATTGACCCATGGTTTACCACTTTACGTCACTGTGATGGCAAAGAATGCCGCTGATCTGACTGCAGTGTTCTACTCTGAACCTATCATGGTTGACACCACACCTCCAGACATTTGCTGTATAGGGGTAAGTTGGCTCAGCTTCATGGTGCAAGCAGCGAAAGGTTACAGCCTCTATTGATAATTAGAAAAAAAGGAGATAGTAAGATATTTTAGGATGAAAAGTACGTGTATACAACATTATGAAGATAATAAACATAAATTGGGATGATAAGACAAATATATAACTTTTGGGTCATTAACGACATTAAAGGACAGATATCAAACCGATTGCAGTTAAAACTGTGTACATTTGTCGTACGATGTACCCTGTGTGTACTTCAAGATGTATTATTGCTGTGAATTAATATTTTTGAGCCAGGCATTGCATACGTTGAACTCTTAATGAGTGTGTATAAAACTTAACAGGATGGTCCTAACCAGGATGAAGATCTCACTCACCAAACATCATCTGTGATCTCAGTGCATTGGAGAGTTAGTGACCCTGAGAGTGGAATTGAGTATTGTGAATGGGCTGTAGGTGAGTACCACATAAGATGAGCTTAACGTTTCACATAATGGCAAACACTTGTTTTGGATAGGAATATGCGCAGTTTCAGTGAGGAACATTTAACATCTCTTGCAAATGCAAAAACTCCTCGATGGTGAAAGGTGGTAATGATGATGGAAAAATCGCATCAGCACGACAGCTTTGTGGACCCTCATTTCGTTTAGCAAAGAATTAGAAGATCACCAAAAGTCCTCAAGTGCTTTCAAAGGCGACTATTTTGGTGATTTAATTAAAAAAAATACAATTTCGTATCTTGCGTCCCTCACCTGTAATGATCGGATGCCACCAACCTAAAGTTATTTGGAGTATGGTGTAAGGTATGACCTCTTTCTGAGTTGCACTGATGTTTTTCAAACAATAGAGGATGTCTTGCTACCTGCAGATTACATCCTGTTGCAAAGACCAAGATCTTCAGGAATAAAGTTTAACAGTTGACGATTTGCACAAGTAATTCGGAGATATTGAGACAAAAATAGACAACGGCATATTGCTTTCGTGTGATGTCATTCGCACTATAAAAACTGAAAATACATTATAGATAAAACATTGTATCTTTTATGAATGACATTACGAAATTTAACGTGCAGACAATTATCTTCACATTTCAACTCCGGCAGTACAGGATACAGGATACACGTAGTCATACAATCTACAATCCGACCTACAAATTTCCAAAATTCCTGCACTTCTGAGCACCAGCCATAACATGAATCAGAGAGTTGGTATAAAAGTTATATTGGAACTCCGTGTTGATACAAGCTCTACCAGAGTGGATCTTATTCAACATCAATGAAATGCCCATACTTTGAATAATATGGCTAAAATCTATCTGGAAAAATGCTATTCTACAAAGGGAATGGGGGTAATGATAGAAGGGAAAATGAGTCTAGGTGCGTGTGTATGTGTCTGTCTATATCTATCTTTATGTCTGTCTGTCTGCCTGCCTGACTGACTGACAGTCAGACAGTCACTCAGTTGTATGTCTGTGACTGTTGTGAGTGTTCGTATATGTGTCCCCTTTCAGTTCACATTTTGATGGGTATCTGTACCATGTTTTACAGGAAGAGCGCCATCATCTTCCACCCTGTCTCCCTTCACAAGAACAGAAACTTTGCATTCTGCTTCAGTAGATCTTGAAAATCTCATACATCATGCGGAGACTGTGTACTGCACCGTGCGATGTAAAAACTTTGTAGGGCTTTTCAGTGAGATGGTATCCAGTGGAGTCACCATCGTCAAGGAGGCACCTCACTCCCATGATGCAACGCTTCGTGTCGTTATTTCCTCCCCAACCATGTACGATGCACGGGAAAGCCATCAAACGGATGTGAATAGTATAAGTATTGCATGGGATGGATTTTCAGACTTGTCCGGCATATCCCTCTACGAGGTAAGAACTAACAGACATGATGATTTCTTGTTTTCTACATTACAAATTATAGAGTACGGAATGGAAGTAATTTAAACTCTGTATTTACAAAATGCTTTGTATGGAATTGTCCCTCCGAGCAGGTCATCGTGAGTCAACAAATGTAAACCTATTTTTCACTCCGTGTATTTCTTCCTCTCCAGAGTAATTTGGTGACGGATAAAGGAAGCACGTCACTGGGTTCCAGGATCGTCGGGGACAGAGGTGAAAACACTGCAGTGTTGACGGGTCTGGTTTTAAAATCCTACAAATCCTATCAAATACAATTACTGGCTGTTAACTACGGTGGATTTAAGAGTGAACCGGTCATATCAGATGTCACCATAGAAACGTGTCCACCGTATCTTACAGGTAATAACGAGTACAATGCATCCATTAAGGGAATGAAAACACTACGAAATATTATTAAGGGACGATTTTGTTTGGAGGCGGTGTGCAGATCATACTTGTTCGCTAACTTACAGTGACTTAATTTACTGATGTGATCGGTAAGAATTGCATAAACTATTTGAAAGATAGATAATGTATGGACTGGATTCATAAATCATGGAGCAGCGCGAGTCTAATGTTTGTGTCTAACAGAATAAGCAACTTTGATGCTCTTCTGAGAAATCAGATAAACAGCCTGAGACAAAGACTTTTGAAAAGTAGCAATGCAATTGTACGAAATGTATGTAAATCATTGTATTTCAACTCAGAGATGGTAAAGCACTGGAATAAGTTACTCTATGTTTAAATGTCTGTTTAAAAAGAAACCCATTGGATTATGTATGTAGATATAATCAATTTTTCTATCTTTTCAACCATAATTTAATTTTGTAACTGAATTTTCATACTATAGCCTTATTTGACTATTATATGGACGCTCAAGTCCGAAATAAAGATACAATAATAATAATAATAATAATAAATGATTCCGTTTTGTTAGTTAGGTGTTTAACGTAATTTTGACAACTAACATTATAAGCATGTTACAGATGCATATTCGCTAAAGTCATGATTGTTTCTAATTTTACCGTCCTCGTTAATCAGGTCACGACGTACACTATTCCTGGCCGGGCGAGGGCGCAGTACATGTAGACTGGACCAAACTGTTCATCAGCAACTCTTCTCTAACCTATGAGCTGTCAATCAGTTCGATACCTGGAGGAAGTAACATTTTGAAATGGTTTGAAACTCGCAGTCCGATTTATCAATTGACTGATGTAGATCCGTCGTTAAGATACTACCTTACTATTGTTGCTGCGAACGAGGCTGGGCTGTTTGAAATCTACAACACTGATTTTTCGTACTCATGAAGTTCCCCTCTAACTTGAGAAATATGCATAAAGAGTATAGCTGTCTCAAAGTTCACTTTTAAAAGTGGCCATCTACCCAAAATATGAGTTTTACGACAGAAACGACATTCATTTTCACATTCTTTGTTCGCTCACTTGTTCTTGTCATATTTTCTCGCTTTAAAACTGTATCCTGCTGATAAATGCTGTCTGGCAGTGCGCCTTCGAGCATATACATATATGCTAATTTTAAAGATGTTAGCTTTTGCTACAAAATTATTTTTTTCAGTTCTAGGTTTCCCGGAATTCTGATACTTTATCAACGGCAAACAGTGCATCTCATTTCGCAACAACTTTATACAAGTTGAAACCGTAAAAGCTATCACATTATATGACAATGGCAACGAAAACATTGTTATGTAGAATCACACCATGTAAGATAAAGCGTTTATCTATTTGTAGTGAATCTCAATTAGATAAAGCATAGGCTTATTTTTATTGAAATGCTCATGGATTTATAGTATAATGATATAAATTTGCTCATGTTATATTCATTTCGTCATGATGCATCCATAGAGGATCAGTATTCTCATATAGCCCAGTCAGATTTTTTACTTAAACGAGATTTAATGATCCCTTTGACTCTCAACTTTCTTTGTAATACTTCAATATGCATGCTAATGCTGTATAACGTGCATTTTAGTCGCTTCAGTACTTATGCTATTTTAGTAAATGGCGTCTTTTAAGTACAGGGAAGGATACATTTACGAAAATTGGAATTATTCTGTATGTTTATTCTTGCATTTCTCTCTGTCTCTCTCTGTGTCTCTGTGTCTCTCCGTCTTTCTCTCTCATATATTTACTTACAAACGCCACTCCATTCCTATTTTGACAGGAAACACGGCTATAGCTTTTTATAGTTTGTTTACACAAATCAGCGTACATTGTAGCAGTGATCATATTTTTAGGAATAAACCGTCCATTTGTGCTTTATAGATAGTCAATTAAACAAGGATACACCCCAAAATAAAAAAGTCTTTGTTTTAATTATCCTGTTGAATGCTCAGATTCAGTGGAGTCTCTTTATTTTATAAATAACGAGATATATAGGTTGATTGCAATTTACTCGTTATCTCCATGATACCACATCCTTGATATTGATGTGAAGACCCTGCAATACTGGACAGTTTAGGCGCAGTGTGCGGCAGGCATTTAGTTCATTGCTAGAAATCGATACCTTTCTAATAGTGTTACAAACAATACGAACCACGAACTCACGATTTGAGAAGTAAGAATATTTCATTACCTTTAGTCCTGGCACATTTAATGCCAGGAAATATCAACCGTTGTCATGAATAATATGTTGCATCGTGTAAACAATGTGTATGGCAGTTGATCTGCTGAGTTTCGTTTGATAAAACGTGGCTAACGGCCGATGTGGATAACTTGTGCACAGTGTCAAATAGTACATGAAGGGTGTCTCATTCATGATTTATTTTGAGTGATAAGCACAAATATATTTTTAAAAATTACATTACGTCATATACGCATATTTTTCATCGATGTAAGAAAAATGAAATCAAAACATTTATATGATATCCATTGTTAAATCTTCAATTGTTGTTTGCATATCTTAAATTGGCATCTTATGCGCATATTCCATGTGTCTGTGGCGTGTGAGGGCTGCTCGGCCTGTTTTACATGCTTGTCTTGTTGTCAATCCGAGATATTGCAGTGCACTTTGTCAAGACCAAGGTATAATGATGCAATGCTCCATTTTAAGTCATGTCAACATGAAATAAGAAATTAGAAACTGTCGGTCAAGCCAATACTTTGATGAGAAATCCAAGAAAATGTTGTCTTTATAAAAACCCCGTATGTAATAGACCTAAAATTGAAGTTTGCAAATTATTATAACAACTATGCTCTCGTCCATGTCGGGTTATTCGGGATTAAAGATGTTTCTCAATTGATTTTGAAGTTCGGTGAAAATAATATCAAGTTTTATTATCATAAAAACCATTGAACAACTTTCAAGTTAGTAGTGCTGCTGTGAGACCAACGTTGGTCAAACGTATCCTTAGGTGCGTTCACTTAAAAGTTTCGACCGGCCTGCATATATTCTAACGTGTTTCAATAATATAATTCTGTATTTTTGGTATTGATATCTAGTCTAACATTTAAAGGTTACCCAAGAAATTAGTGTCCTTTAACGCAATTATTGCCGCACATTTCTACTCGATTTGGACTATAACAATATGGTTGGTAGAAATACCAGCATTTGATCTACAACAAGGCTGAACTCGTTCACACAGATAAAATTCTAGCATTTGTATCCGGCATAGTTACGATACTCTATAAACGGCGAGACTCTTAGCATCAGTCTCTCACTCTAAGCAATGATAGACTCACTCTCAAAGATGTATTAGCGGCTGGGTCGTTAGGTCTAGCCATATGGTTACGTATTGAACAAGCTCCAGTTCTACATTATAACTCGTCAGTTCGAATGTTGCCTTTTTTTAGATTATCTATGACATGGTGGAGAATCCGCGCATCGATCCACTTTGTTCGCTTGAAATTTCAATATGTAAGTAAGTTTCAATACGACGGAGGTTAGAGAATATAATTGAACTTGGGTTTTCTGTGCGGATGAAATCACGAATATCTTGCATAAAGTGTTTAGATGCCCCAGTCACTTTCTTGAATTTCATGGGAATGCAAAACACCTGGCATTCCAGTTACACCAATACATTCCTTCTCAGCATTGAAAACACTATGAAACCTTGACCTAGATTCAAATTCTTACATGACCATGCAATAACGAGAGCAAATTAGGTAAAATAAATAAAAACGCATCATTTACGTTTTGTATTCTTCCAAAGTGTTGGATATATCCCCTTGTGATTATACGACTCTGAAATAAATATGCGATTATAAGGTGATGAGTATTTTTGTTGTTTAATTTTGTTTTATGTAGGGAATAGATTTCGTGATGATGTCGCCAGGGAAACATATCATATATTTTACAATTACTAATTCATTGAACAAGGCTCTGAATTGGGAAGTATCCATAGATGAAATTTTCAGATTAAACCCATCTTCCTCTCACATGAAGCTGGTAGAAGCAACATTGAGATGCAAGTATCATTACGTAATCATTGAAGCAGATTAAATAATAGCACTCATAGCTTTACAGATTTTACCTCTACTTTCGTAGGGTAACTTTCAACGTACATCTTAACTCTCCATTACCAAGAGAGAATGAGCAATTGAAAATGAAAAGTCCACTTTTGCTTAGATCTATACTGTTATATTGTAAATCAGCACAACTTGTATTTACACTTTCATGTAACACAAAAGTAATTATTTTACTAGTAAAAGCTTAACTAAAAATGCAAACTGTTTTACTATCCGAGTCAAGGCTACCCTCTCAGCATTTCAATTGTATTGACCTATGAAATACGATGTCTTCAAAGTTTACTCATCTGAATACGCTATCGTAACGTTTCTCTTGTATTTGAATCGGCTGAAATTGATCAGGGAAATATTTAATAATTCGTGCTTATTTTTCATAGGCACTTGTTTCTGGGTGTTCTTCATAGCATTCTCCTTTCTGATACATGTGTTTGAGTTTAAACAATAACTGAACACCCTGGATTTGACAGGTAAAACGCCTCACAGATAGAACAATCCCTAGGCCTGTCGCTAACAGAGAAGGCACCTACGATTCTCCCATGGAACGTCGCGAATCCTTTGCGAATCTGTTACCACACCCTTCACATCTATAAACACGTATAACAAGATGTTTGCTACTCACAAATTCTATTGGCAGATGTTTTGTCACTTTATCTTCAAACAGGTTGATAAACTGAACACAATTTGCAAAGGAGAACAAAATACGGAATCATATAAACAGTCAATGTCAACAAGCACTAATTCGCGAATCAGGGATCGAGGATCTTGAGCTCGACAAATAACGACAACTTTATCACACATTCAAAAATGTCAGGCTGGTAAGAACTTTGTACCCAGTTATACCCCTGTGTCTTCATGGTGAAATGAGTATCATTATAAATACAGCACTGCATACTGTTTGAAGGCAAAATTCAACGTTTTTTTTTAGTATGGATCATGTTCAATTTCATGACTCGGGAAATATGTAAACAGTGTCATTCATAAACATGTGTTCGGTTTGGCTGTCAACTAGATGCAGGTGAACGACTGGAGGGTGAGGCGTGGCGGATAGTACACACCGTAGAGAACTTTGGGACGCGTGCACGTGGGCAGTTCTATTTATTCAAAGAATAGAGAAAGGTCATCAGATCAAATATTTACCGTAAATCATTATTGGCTACTATATCGAAATTATACTGCCAAAAAAATCCGGACGGCAGTAAGCAATATCATGTACCTATCATTGATTTCTTTATTAGACGTATCTGTTCATCGTTTTACCTAGTGATATCTTTGTATTCGGAATCGCGCTAAACGCAGTCGAGGATCTGTAGCAGAAGGAGACTATCGTGTAGAGCGTCCCGTGATTTCTGCAGTACACGTATTGTAAGAGGTAAGTTAGCTGTCACGGTAATGTTGTTGTCTGTTCAGATTTCGACTGTATGCGACTCAAGAATTTTAGTATTACCATTTAAATATAATTCACTTGTCAAAAATGTTCATACGGGTTAGTGAACGCAGTCATTAAGAATATACTGTACCCATAACTTAAAGATCTGACAATGCTACTTAAAAGCATGGGACATGCGCCACATTGTCTTGCCAGGAAATTTACTCATTAGATTACAATTTCAATGGAAAACAAAAGGCTATCACGCCTCCATAATCCTCTTGCAGAGTAGAACAAACTCGATCACTGGGATCGAGTCCCCTACCTTTAATCTGTGTCAATTATTCACCCGGCGTAAAACTCCAGCCGGACAACACCTTCTTAGTGAATTTTAGGGCCAATAGGAGAGCCAGCTTTGTGAGGCTAGAGATTACAGTCTAAGACAAAAAGGTTGTCGGAGTTTCAATTAAAAATTAAGTCATGAATTGAGAATTAAATTAACGATTGGAATAAAATGTCAAAATATAGCTGAAAATAATCTGCCTCTTTAAGGATTTTAAACCGTGTTGGTCAGTCTCCTATTGTTCATGCCGAGATCTTGAGGTAGTGTGCGCCTCGAAACTGATATACAAAAACTTTTTTATCAAACTTTCCTCCAGTAAACTTTCAATCATTCTCTTACTGAATAATTAACAGAGATTAGGGTCACAGTGAAATTCTTGGAATCAGAGAAACAATTACATAACTATTAATCGAAGTATCACTATTGTTAAACAATTCGGCACCTAAATTACACCAAACCGCTCTAATCTATTTACTTGATACTTTAATTCGAGCACCCTGCAGCTGATTACTTACCCACACACTGCTGTCTGTCCGCAAACATAAATGAACCAAAGAATGACCGTCGATAAAAATAGTTCTTAAACAGGAACTTCCCCTATAAAGGCCGAACTATCGTAAATCCATGCAAGTGTGAAAAAGCCACGCTACTGATTGGACGTGCCGTGTTTGGTCCCAGAATTCCACAATTTTGCCATGTCAGGCTTTCATTGTCATTGAATCGTGCATATTATGTCTGTGAATATACAGCGACTAAACTTGGGTCGAAAATAAACTGAGAAAATGTTCCGTTTCTTTTCGGAAAACGCTTATGTTTCAAAATGTGTTCCCTGTACGACCATTTGACCTCTCTTTGCATATTTCAAGAAAGTGCCCATTATGATTATTCAAATTTATCATATGGTCAAAGCAATGCTATGAGAATTTAAAAACTCCCGGCTGTATGCAAATAGCTGCGTCATCGGTAATCCCCCTATTGTGTGCCCACGGTCCTGTAACTTCCCTTTTAAGTGGAAATCTCGCAGATATTGTCAAAATGATTTATGAATATCCTCATTTTCGTACAGGTCTCTGGGAGATTTATCAGAGGAAATTATGTTTTATAAATAATACATTTATCGACCCAATTTAATGTTGTTCCTGTTGACTTTGTGAGACAATACAAAATCGCTGACAAGTTGAAAGGTTGCTTTGGATAAGAGATAATCGGTGTGATATATTGTGATATCTTTACACGTTCTACAAGCAATAGAGATCCCAAAGCAAAGGAAAGATAACGATGTGGATTACTGTATAATCCGTTTTCAAGGAAGTAAATCATACTTCACTAAAAAGTATATGTACGTTGGAATGTTCATATTAGACCATATACTGGGACTAGCTTCTTTCCAAATGACACTGAATAATGAAGAAATTATACATCGTTCACATGTCCTAAACAGGCAAGCTTTATTGTTTTTTTTATTCGAAAATTGAATTTAATGGTTACCTTTCTAGTAGACTGTACGACAAGAGAGATTAACATTAGTTTCCAATACCTAGACAGCAACATTTCACTCTTTCAATCCGATAGGTATACATATCTCAGCTTATGAGATATATGAAAGCCTTTAGTTCACATGTTGATATTTCAGAGAGATACGGCCATCTCCATTGCAAACCTATAAATCAGAGTTACACAGTACCATCATGGCTTGTCTCTATATTCAAAAATATTTTGGCAGCTGGATGTCATGGGCTCGTAGATAAGTATGATTGGTCTCTTAGAACGATTATCGCTGATTGAATTACTGATTACAGTACATTAGTGGTGTTAGTCTTTAGATTGTGACCACTTCCTATTTTGACTTACAATTTGGTATATGACAGGGGTAACCTGTGGGACAGTATGCGCTTGCAGTGTAAACCATTTCGAATCACCTGCCATTACTTCAGCGTTGTTGTTTCTTTTCTACCAGAGTTCCTATATCTTTATTTCACGAATTTGACTGCGTTATGTGCTTGCACTTTGTCCAATTATGTTGTCTGTGCTGTCCTGTCCTGTCCTATAGTGTACTGTGTTTGCCATGACCATGGAATGAGACTTTTGACAGTGATATTTGAATGACAGACTGGTATGCTTGCTATAGTAACCGGCAGGAATGCATAAACCCTTTTATAAAAATGATAATGTATAAGCTAAACTCATACATTGTTATTGCGAGCAAAGCTGGCCTGTTTCAAATCAACAACACTGACTTTTTGTATGCATGAAATTCCTCTCTGTCTTCAACAGTAAATGCCTAAAGAGGTTTGCAACTTGCTTTCCAATTCGCTTAAAGATGTGGATATCCGACCGAAACACTAGAGTTGAAATGCAAGTGATACTCATTTTACGTCATACGTTTGCTGACTATAGTAATTTATGTTTGTTAGAAAGAAATTCAGTGAGTAATATAATTCTTATTAAAGAATATCCCTGCTATCAGACCGCTTTTTGCGTTATATAGCAATGGCAATAGAAACAACATTATGAAAAATCAGATGCGTAAGAGCGTAAGATTGAATTCTTTCGTATTGTCGAATTGGAAATATGATATTTTTATTTAATTCCTATTCATCTCAGATTGATGTGAATTTATGAATCAGGATGCAAAGAGAGGTTGAATCTTACAAGTATTAGAGATGCCGTATGCCTAACGTCGATTTTGAGCTTACAGTGATATGGCAAAATAGCTTGGAATTACAACGTGCTTAGGTGATAAGAAAAACGTTTATGGCGATAGAAAACGAGCCAACTGCATTCTCTCTCTCTCTCTCTCTCTCTCTCTCTCTCTCTCTCTCTCTCTCTCTCTCTCTCTCTCTCTCTCTCTCTCTCTCTCTCTCTCTCTCTCTCTCTCTCTCTCTCTCTCTCTCTCTCTCCTTTCGAACACCACGGAATACTCATTTCAACAAAATCATAACTATAACTGCGAATATAGTTTGTTAGACGTAAGCAAGCGTGGCAGTAACTTCAGGAAATCCTATATACATTTGTTCTTAATTGGCAATACAACCAATTTAAACAGAGAATTAAGATACACATGCCGTGTTTTTGCGAGGTATACCCGAAAATTTAAAATTCTTCCTTCAAAATTATTATGGTAAACGCTTAAAGTGAGACCATACTACACACGCCAAGCCGGAACTTCACACCAAAAACACTGACACGGAATCTCTCTACCTTTAGGATATAATTGTTGACGTGAATTTACATTCTGTCTTGCACCTTTTTCGGGAAGAACAAGGCCTTCGATTAGCATTACTGATTTATAGGACCAGATTCATTTTCCACTGGACTAAAAACTACATCTTAAAACGTTAGGTGAACAGTCATGAATGTGGAAGGAGCGTCCTGTGATGGTAAGCGGCAGTGACCGGGCTTGGAGCTCAAGGCGCCACCAGCTGTAAAATGGAAGGGAATGAAAGATCAATTATTGGAGTGTGCAGTCAATATATTTACTTATTCTGCACCGTTACGGGAAAGCTCCATTAACTTAGGAATACCCCACTTCCTTACTTAGTTATCAGAGGATCAATTTCACAGACCTGCCTTTCCTACAATGGCAATACAATGGCACAAGCTGGATAAGATAAACATAACAATGGAACATTAACACCTTGGGGGATTAAAAGTCTTCAGTTTGTCACCCGAAAAGACTCGGGTATCAGGTACCATGCAGTCTTTCCCTAGTGCGCAGTTTTATACAAACGAATATAATCTTTGTCATATACAGAAATATATGGGAGAGGGTTATATTATGCAGCTACCGTCGATCAGTATCGAAGTATTCATTTGTTTTGCTTTTTGTTTTTGCTTCTGTTTTTTATCTCGCCCTGTGTGACATTTATTCACCACTGCCTATGAGTGCATTGCTTTAAAATTTCAGTAATTTGTGTCATTCTGCTTTTACTCTCTGGTCCACGATTGTTTGTTGCCAAACCTCTCGTTCTGTCTACTTGTCTGTATTAGTAATTTTGGTCTTTCGCGCACAGCCCTACGCGTACGTCTTACCCTCCCTCGTTCTACCACAGGCGATCCCGTTCAATGCCAGGTAGCCTTTAGGCAGCTTACCAGACAATAATGTACGTCAGCCGACCTTTCGCGTAGAGGTCATGGAGTTACGTTTTCCGCAAATCGATCAGAGGAAAAATTTGTGACGGATATTTTTGATGCGGGCTTGAAAGATATCGGAAACAGGATGCACTGACCAAATGTTGTAAAATTTATTAGTCTTTGTTGTGGAGAGAGAGAAAAGAAACGTGCTTCTTTGGAGGCGAGCAAGAAAATGTCACCAGTAATTGAAAGCTATAGGCCTATAGTTTATTATTATTAGGGGTCTCAGCAGCAACCACTTGAGGCCGTGGTATTTACGAGCATTACAACAGCTTATGGTTTCATGATACCGCACGTCGTGAGTAAGGCCTAAAACAACTAATGAGAATGTCATTGCATTCAGTCATTCCATCGGGTTTTGCTGGCAACCGTTGTGTCAGCTTACCTCACGGGAGTGATAAAACTTGAAATGTGCAAATATTTAGAACATGCTCATTGAATGTAATTAAAATTACTAGACCACGAAGAAATATAATCCAAACTACAGTGCTATTTTGTCTCCTTGCTTGTATCTCCACGCTTACTATGAACCCTGACCCTGGTCTGCAAATCATGTGTTGAGTAAATGAAAACTATTTCACCCCGAGACTGAGCGACTCCCATGTTTAAATCCCAAAAGTTGCTTGCTATGTCATTAGTGTGTGCTAGAAATGAAACTTCAACCAAATTTTAACCGCATTAAAATATCAGGTGTATATGTACTTTATTGATCAATCAATGCGGTTTGCCTAGACTTGAAAGGTCAAACATCTATTTTCTTTACTGACGAGGCCGACAATGTCCCATTGTGATTTCAGTTGTCACGGTATCAGTTTATTATAACCTTTTACCAGGGACCCTCACATTCTAAGCAAACGCTTGATTGTGTACCGTCAAGCACTAATCAAAATCGCAAGGACATATTTTATAGTTTCAATGCTGGTCGGAATACAATTGGGTGAGTACAGACAGATTTACTTCGCAACTGAGATCGTATTTTACTCATTGACGCACAAAGGTAGAATTTCGTTGATTCCTTGTTCATAATCCAAAGGGTTTATATCAGTTTTTAATTCCGAGCATTGTTTTTATGCATGATGGTGATACAAAATCGTTTCTTTTTATTATATACGACATTGCTTATTCGCGATGCAAGAGATATTTTCTTGTACATTCTCAAAATCGACATATTTTACTTGTGTACTGGCTTTCTCTTTAGAAAATTTCGATAAGGTGTAATTCGCATCACACAATAGAATGCTTATCGTAGATCAAAGTTTCATTGACACTCTAACAGGGACAAAGCCTCGTACAAGTCACCAAGTCGCCATTCATGACGAAACGAGCACTGGGTCGGGCTAGCAATTGAATAATAAATCTTTTATATTGAACATTTTTATATCTCAAGCCTTGCCTGTGTCAGTGAGTGTCTAAAGCTACCTAAGCCCAAATATCTTTGGATAGTATTTCAAAGAGCATGTTCATGTCCTTTTGCTGCTCACCATTTTGCCCCATCATATATTTCCACCGATTGCCATCGTGATACTATACAGACATAGTTAGGAGCGTAGCTGCAGGCACACACTGACACAGGTAATGCTTATGTTATGAAAACTTCTTTGTGATAGATATTGATTTCGCATCATAATTATAAATCAATGTTCAGCATTGTTTGCTGGACCCTGTGGTAAAGGTTAAGTTGACATTGTTACAATGGTTGGTAACAGGATAATGTCATCAGAAACTAATCAACAGGGATGTATTGACGAATTTATACAGCGTCATTTACGTAGTTTTAGTTTACACGGAAAGATTGTTTTCATTTATGTGCATTCTTTATTTATGGACGTCCATAATTTAATCTAAAGTGACAACAGACAAACAACTCCAGTGATCATTAAAATGGGGATAAGCTCACTTATTTAATAGTGTTCCAGTGGAGTATTGCAACAGATTATGGACACGAGACAAATGCTGACCAATCAGTGGCTTGCAGTTTCATAACCCAATGGCGTTGGTCGATTTGGAATGGCAATATGCTTCGATAATCATTGACATTTTAACAGTACCTCTTTAAAACGTCACTTCTTTCATCCTTATGGATGTACTTTTTGTGTATTTTTATTGTATTTATCATTTTTAGATACTTGTATTTTTATCCCATTTTTTCACAAATCAACTCGTTTGTAAATGGCAGCCGTCAGGCAATGTCGACAAAAATGAACAAAAATAAAATAATTTAAATAAAATGAGACATTTAGATATTGCCAACCTATCACATGCACAAGCTAAGAATTCGTTATTTTCGGCAAAGTAAAAGAAGTTTTCGCAGACGATTCCGCGTTTAAACTTTTAAATCACTTTAGCAATAATATCAATACGCCGTTCGCAAGTTGTTAATCATTTCCAGTCGTCCGTCGCGTGAGCGAGGAACACGGCGTTCACGTTCGTTCGTGTATGGAGCAAATGCCAGACGACCTCTCGGTCTACACGTACCTTCCACAAAGTTATACACTATTTCGAAGATAGCATAGGCCTAGAAATTTCGACGGTGTGAACACCGTAAACGCCGCGCCTGACCCTGATTGCCATGCTTAAGGAACCCACGGTAACGCGACCAGCTTCGAGTTCGTTGTTTCCGAAAATTATTCACATACATAATTCCTTAATAATATACAGGCGGTACACTCTTGTGTTTACATTGTTAGGATTATTATTGTCATAGCCTGAAAAAATATCGATTTCATTACATGACTTTTGGAGGCCTGGACACCGCACTTGACCCCCCCCCCCCCAGGGCAGTGGAAATCCTATGTCCACCGCATAAAAGTACGCAGTGCTTCGAAAGTTCAGGCGTCGCCGGGGTCTATACGAATACGAACCCCCATGCATATTGGCGACAAAATTAAAACACGAGGACTCAAAAATTTGCCTAGTTGATGTATTTTGTCAGACTCTAATAATCGTGACTAATGTTTACGATATTTTCACGTCAGACACATTTTGATCGTGGGAGAAATACCGGCCGTCATGCTGTTTGTTTACATTGACGAGCACACCGAAGATCGACGCAAAAAAGCCCGACGCGCCAAAATGATGACATAGACGCGGTGTGTCGTGACGTAGAACGACCAGAGAATAAATCACGTATTTCTTGTTCGGAGACTACAAACTTGGCTTGTGAATGTGGTAATATATAGTTATGTCGTGACGTGAAAGGGGCTCGAAAGTATAGGATTATAAATTATCAGATTCATGAGATATGTTAAAGCTTTTAGGGTACGGGAAGTTCTACCTAAGCAAATTGATAACAATGATAATGCAAAGGCGCAAGTGATTGATATGTGTTACTGTGTTTAGATCTTGACGGCGCTACGTATTTTCAATACAATGGTGAAATTGCAAAGGCACGCAATAGGTGAGTCAGGCACGTATCATTGGTAGCTTGAATACAAAGGGAGCTTTCATGACATCTGACATTTGACCTCTGAACCACCCAAAATACATGGCGTTATCTGAAATGGGACGCTCCAGTAAGTCCGCGTTTGTACTTGTAACATTCCAATGCTAAGAATCAGTTGCTGGATGAATATGTACAAACGTACCATTTTCATAGCATTTCGATGAAAACAAACCGATAGATTATGATGCAATTTAAAGAGGCACTCCCACTTGGTAACATTTTTAAAACACAATTTTTTAATGCCAACGGTCGATGTTTGATGTGGCAACTGCGCACGGATCGCGAGATATCGATAAAAACATGTCATTTCCCGAGCGTATTTTTCACATCCAAAAGTTTCTGATGATGACCCGAAATCCCCCGAAGGTTTGTTGTTGTGTTGATGGACGATATTCTAGGGAGTCCAAAAACGTTCGAATGACGCAATTAATTTACCTCCCACTGCGAAGACTTTATATACATTACTATGCCCTAACCTCAGGTAATTTTTTTTTAAAAGTTCTCCTTAGTTCTTGTCGTTTTCATTATTCTCAATCTGTTATATTAGATTTTTAACCAATACCACGCAGATATCAGTTTTTATGTGTAAAATATTAGCCGCCTCTGATGACTACATTTTGTCGTCTGCCACACAGTTACGCGTGGTTCGATACATAGCGGCCGCCAAGTGGTATGCGTCTGGATATTGGCCGGAGACCATAAGTACTGAATAAACTGAATTGAAGTGGTAAGCATCTGCATACCACGCGGCGACCGCTGTGTATCAACCGAACGTAACTGTGCTGGTCACCTATGCGAATTCTGGTGGAATCAGCAAACTTTGTTGTTCGTTTTTTTGCCGAGTCAGTAAGACTTGGCTTTATCCCACGGGACATGACCGATCACCGACGCGAGTGGTACAGCAGCGTACTCGTACTCCATAGCTTAGTTGACAATGGCCCCAGTGCCGAACGTTCGATATTCGGAAGCTGAATTTAGGTGGGCCACCGGAATTCAAACTTTTACTTTTTTGAGCACATGTTTTTATCGATATCTCGCGATCCACGCGCAGTCCCCACGTCAAATATCGACCGTTGACATTAAAAAATGTGTTTTAAAAATGTTACCAAGTCGGAGTGCCACTTTAAGAAGGCCACCCATAATGTTTTCAGCAATATTTGATGCGTATTCCCCGACAGGTTAACAGGGTAGAATTCTGTTTTTATGAAGAATCAGCGTTATCATGTCCTTACGTTGATACAATTCTCAAAGGAGACTAAATGGTCCAAACGATCCAGCCGGCTGGCACATCCCTTTGGAATCTCTCGAGGTAATGATCACTCTGAAAGGAAATGGCATAATAGTCGCTTCAGTATTAAAAAGACACATGCGGTAAATTTTTAATTCACATCATATGTGTATGTTTTAGCTCATTCTTTCACACGGCACATTACAATAGAGCATATGATACTGGCAGTTTATTGCTGTCCAGGACAAAGAGCGCACTCAATATGCTGCTGTTAAAATACTTCAGAGCAGCAAAGCTTTGTTGCAGTTTAGTTTCCAATGTTATATTCGGTGTGTCTTGTAAAATGATGCTCGCTTCTTTCTTAAGATAATGTCCATCTGTGAATTTTCAAATCATTATCATGAATTGGCTGTAATAAACATAAAAATTGTATCATATTTGATATAAATCATTTATCATTGGTGCTTCTCAATTATTGTACTTTTTTTCTCAGATCTACTTTCATGTTTTTGTCACGGTTGGAAAGCAAATAGCATATATATAAAAATTTAACACTTCGTTTTACCAAATCTAAACGGCGACTTAGACTGAAAGATTCAGTCGTGTGCGGGCGCTCCGGTGCACTGCGACCTACGACCCTTTACTACAAGAGTCGTAGGTCGCAGTGCGCCGGATCGCCCGCACACGACTGAATCTCTCAGTCTAAACTGGGGCTTTGCTTAGAGGAACTGCATCACACAAAACAATAAATACATTTAGACTTAAGGTTAGGTATATATTTAGAGTTGTTATTGATTAAAATGTGGTACATCCTATCTAAAGAAGGTTTGGGAGGAGTCGTGAGGAGATCTTTCCTTTGAAATATAAATGTAAATACCAAATATTTTATTCATAAGTGGGGAAGATGAAAACATGCAAAGGCAAAGTTATAAACAAATGATAAGGGATTGTTGAGTTAGTTTTTATGATCCGCTGTAAAATGGAGTAACCAGAAAAATGTTAAAAGTTCACTTCAGCATTCGATCGTAAGTATTTTCAGAGCGCGGGTACAGTGCATTTGCCAAACTAAACACTCTATGCACAGGTCGTCATAGTAATATTAAATCTGAATACTCGTATTTGAAAGCTATTCATCTTGCAGTATGAACTCGCACCTAAGTTGAGGGAATGGCATACTTTCCCGTCTTTGATATGATGTTAACCTACATCTGATGAAAGTTAAGGAACTCGAATCACATTGAATAACATCCCGGTACACATACCATTTTAAAGAAAACGTTTAATTACTCTCCAAAGATTAAAATTATCTTTTTGGTTATCTTAAGAATGTAAGAAATTATCTTCATTGACAGTTAGAATGAAGATACTACTATAGGATAAAAACGAAACTTCTTACTTTTGGGAAAATTGCATAGCACACGAAGATAATGCATAATTTTAGTGATTCTTCATCATAATTCGTAATTGCTTTTAACAAGGCAAGCTTTTGAGTAATATCCAGACCGGAAGCCAATATTCTTTTACTGCCTTGATATATACATTCCAATATCAATTAGGGGAAGTATGATGTCAAAATTTTAAGACTCCCAAACCCTTCCGGTAGTAAGTGTTCAGAATGGTTAGGCAAAAAGACGAGTAAAAAGTAGACATATTTCGAAAATAACAGTGATGTGGGATAATATTTTTCGGTTTTTAAGTTCAATAAAATTGATACATTTGCTTCCTTCTCTAATGAAAGTTGGTTGAAAATGTATTAGCCTTGTCAACAAAGCATGTTGTAAGCTATATCGTAATGTTCTTTTCTTGAAACTAATCAAGTTTGTATTTAAAATTCAGTTTTTATCAACACCGATTGGACACGCGGGCATACATGTAGGTCGTGTCATTAAGTTGGTCGATAGCCTATCGAGCGCTATAGGCATTTTAAGATTTTTAAGATTGTATCGGCGACGGACCTGTACAGTGTAAACAGAACAGAGCTACTCGAAACCAATCAAATGTTACACCTTGTAGCACTCTGAAGAAAAAGAACACAGTAGTCACGTGAACGCTCGTTAGTAACGAACGTGACACGATGGCGATACTGTCATGAATATAAGAAATTGTACGACTAAAGTCTTACACCTGAACAAAGTGTAATTCGGGCGGATAGTCTTTTTTATAACCTTGAAAATTTAGTCATCTTCACGTCAGAGAAAAATTTGCTCCCACGGAGGCGAACTGAAAAATGCTGCTAACTACTCAAAGAAAATGCAGCCAGCTATATTATTATTGTGGTCTTTGGAACTATTACCTACGCGACGACTGGAGTATTTGAATTATGCCACCTATGACACTTGCTGACTTTAAGGTTATCACTTAGTTGTGATAAAATAAAAAAAATGTTGTGAACAAGCTGACTGCGAACTCTGACCCCGCTCTTGTTTCTGACCGGCTGACAATGTCCCATTGTGATTTCATGACACCCGTTTAATCTTTGACCGGAAAAATACCTGGCGTTTGAAGCTACTGCACCGCTGGATTGTCAACCGTGCAAGCACCGCTCAAAATTGCAATGACATATTTTACAGTTTCAAGGCAGACTGGAACACAATCTACGCATACGACGGCGTGAGTTTTGCGACTAAGGCATCGTGTTGTCCAAAGTAGTGTAGATATGAGACGTAAAGGTAGGATATCATTAATTCCTTGTTTATAATATAGCGGGTATGTGTTGGTGTTAAGCACAAAGCATTGTTTTACACTGTTTCAAAGTGACACAAATAAAGCCGTTTCGCCGTACAATTCAAATGTGACAAAAAATATTAACCCTTTGGATCGACGTAATACCTTCCGTACGTGTGTACTGCTAGTCTCTTTACGAAAATATGATAAGGCATAATTGACATTTGCACAATAGAATGTCTACCTCATTATTCAGAACACAGCCCTTGTATACGTCATCAAGCCACCATTCATGGCGTATACGAGCACGTGATCCAGTAAACAATAATTGATTTTTAATGATAAAAATAACATTACGTATTCAACGTCTGTAACAAGGGCCTTACCTTTGTACGTTAATTGTGCTTATAGCTTCCATGCCGAACTATCTCTGGAATTGTTTTCAGAAAAGAGTCAGTAAATGTTAATTGCGCTCCTCTATTTCCTCCACAGTTCAACCAATCACATACGTGATAAAATACAGAGATCGATGGGGAGTAGCTATCGGCACACACCGCAGTTTTTTTCATACATGATATTTATTTATCATAATTAAAAATTACCAGTATAATCACAGTTACTATAGGGTCGTAAACAGGGGAACATATTCTTAAAAATAATACAGAGGGACTCGTGCAAAATGATGGTTATAAATAGTGGCATTTTACGTTATGATATTATTTATAGTGTATTCGCACAGAGCACAATCTTTCAGGCGATTTCCCATGGATACAACAAGATTAATGTCCCCTGTCTCTGTAACAGCGTAAGTATTTTATCTGAACCTAATTTGAGGACATTAATAGAAGTAGAGCCAGGAGGCATGCTATGGCATTCTTTACGGAAATAGAGAATACAAACAAGACAACTTTATGAATAGTCAGCAGGGTTTTTTTTGGAGAAGGCTAGTAACCGACCATGTATCTTGTCGAAAGATAATAAGGTATAGGGGCCAATGCACATGCCGGATGGTCTTCGCTAAAGACTGTTTTATCAGTCTGATTGCCCATTGCATACAACATGGACGAAATCTTCGCTAGTACTTGTTAACATACATCATACCCCGTATAAATTATATTCCTCTTTGTGAAGGATCGTACGGCTGAATTTTGAAATTGATATAGGGGAGCTTCGTGAAAAGGAAATTTAGACTCAGTACGTACGAATAAATCCATGAAAAGGTAAAAATGCATTTTCACCTCAATTGAAATATTCAATATTGTCAATGAGGATTTCCGAATTAAGCAATAACCCACGCCGCAGGAGGGTATACACGAGATTTTGGTACAATGCGCGACATATAGCACGAGCCGATAGGCGAGTGCTATATGGAGCGAATTGTACCAAAATCGAGTGTATACCCGACTGTGAAGGGGGTTATTGCTATTATATTATATCAACTTGTGTGTCTTTGTTGTCTTGTTTGAGTATTTTCGTCACTTTAAGCCCCAAATGCAGAAAATGGACGTGTGAGAGATTGATCGTCGGAAATTCTGCGCCCTAGACCGAGCATTTTTATGTTGGGATTACGTACACGCACACAGTATCGTACAATAAATACGCATACGTTCATCAACATTGCATTTTATTCGCATGCAACGCACGCGAAGACTATCATTAAAATACCTGCTGCAGACTCAGAAAACAGGTCAAGAGTTCAAATCAAAAGAAAAAGTAACAATTTTTTCGTAAATTTACATATGAACAATAGTCCTGGGGTTTTTTTGGCATACTAAAAATAGATTTGTCTCATTTTCTACCGCTTATACGCGTATACGGTATACGTCGACCGTCGCGACATTCAGAGGTGGTACAGTGAAGTTACAGGATGTATTTTTGATGGATAATTCGGACGTACCAGAAAACATGCAGTTTTGAAATTATCCAGACGTACGATGACTGCAACTGTTATGAACAGATGTACAGTGTGTGTTGCCCGATGCAGCGAGAGCTGGACGCTGATATTGTTCGTAGCATTTGATGTCAAATTTTGTCGCAGTCGCCAGGAGTCGTCCCATTGTTATTTTGAACTTCTTGGTCTACATCGTTAGGACACCCTGGTCTGTTGCAGCCCAAACTTTGGTAAAGAATATCTGACATACCGTTACTGTGAGGAAGTGTCAATTTATTAGTGTGTGAACGAAAACTAGCTTCACTTTCAAAGAGCGGTAGGATATATCACGTCTCGATTCCCGCAATATCAAGAAAAGTGCACGGTGCGCTGTCGCCTCAATGCAATAATTCGTCTACATCACACTCAAATGTGCTGCTTCAGAGATGTATTTTATCATCGATCCCAACTTATTTTCACCAAGAGGTGAGTTACAGACCCACACTTTATCTGTGTATCAAAATTCGGTATTCTTTCTTTGAAACAAAGCGGACCGTTTCGGTTTTTCGCGAGGGTTTATGGTTTAGATAGGTACGTTCAAATGCAGCGAGTGGGAAATTTTCGAAAATGCTGGTTTAGGGGCCCGTTTTACCACTGCTATCAGTGCTAAAACAGTATTTTAGCATCGGTGGAATGAGCTCTCGTCCAATCAGAATGGCGCATGGTAGCATGATATAATATAATGGATTTTTTAACCTGTTTCAAAAACGGTTTGAATTAAGTGTTAATCACCAGAAAACGATTTAACCTGGAAAATGAAGAAATCGAATGCTGTTTCAGTATACGGGGATTACTTGACATCTTGGAAATCTGCAAATAAAATCTGGAAGTGAAGCCAGTGATGATAATTGAAAAGAATTTGAGATAAAACAAATATACACAGGTGATCATAGATTTCAAACATGATTTAGTTACCTATTATAACCGAACTTGACAGCAATCGGACACGTCATATATCAGTACAATGTGTAAGTAAATGAAAGAATAGCTAAAGGGAGGATAACAATTACTCATGGTCAGCGTTTAACACTACTCGCAATACAAAAGAGACAAAAGTGAGCTGTTACTTTATGTGAAATTTTTTCATTACTTTTATTGGGAAAAACATTTAATAACATCTTCTTCTTCTTTGAAATTAGGTCAAATTGGAAAGTAATCAATGCCTCGCAAAAAAAGGTACGCCTAGTTTGGAGCATTCAATGCTAGTTTTGCCAAATTAATTCAAGCCAAAGTCCAGACCAAAACTAACGTATCAACAATATCACCGGAAAGTACACACACGGAGGCTTTTTTGACAACTTGAACACCAAGAATACAAAAAAAACTAGAAAACGTTTCAAAAATTACAATTGCTTTAAGAACATACTGTGACATATGAAGTTCAATTTATATTATGATGGAAAATATCGTTTTCATTTTTATTCACAAGTATCATGCAAATTGTGTCATTATGCCAAGATTATTGACTTCGTGATTTAACGAATCTAATTTAGTAATTTCAACACATTATCGTGCAAAACGTCAGCTCTTTCTTATCATGTCATGCGGGACCTTGATTTCATCTAACATAACATCGATTGCATCAGAAAATCAGTAAGTCCCAAAGTCCACGCTGAAAGATATTTTACATGCAAATAAATAGCATGAAAAGGTTGAAAATAAAACAAATGTTAAAATATTTCAACATTATGTAAATAAATACAAAAATGTCAATTTAATGATATTCATCAATTTTGTCTCCAGGATTCCCTTCTGTGTATTGACTGAGGATAATGTCGAAGAGTTTTACTTCTGCATGGTTGTTTAAAAGTACGCTGTACTCTCCCTCTCTCTTTCCTTTCATTTTTGGATTTTGCATATGTTTGTATCTGCGTTCAATGTGGCGAGTTTATTTTTGAAACTTTATTTGTAGCGATTATATCAGACTACAGTGGTAAATACTATATAGCATCAGAATAGAGTCGTCACACTGTAAAGGTTTTTCCTGAAACTTTGTATCTGTTAATGACTTATGAAATATTCTTCTACAACTATGGTTCAAAAGCCAGCAAAAAAAAAAAACCAGAAAAACGCAATAAAGAAAAGAAAGAAAACCGATCAATTAATTTCGGAACTTGAACTTCCTTGAGCCGTCTAAGATGTTTCGTCATCGAGAAAGAAAACAAACATGACCATTAATTTAATCACATATTTTGGATTGACTAATGTCTAAAATTCCTGATTATGATGTCACTCCCTATGACATTCTTATCGCTGCTGTTGTTCTTCTCTAATACTGATTAATTAATGATTCACAGGATATAATTCTACGAAATTGTTTATATTATCTTTTGTTCGATTTGTATTTTAAGTAAAGACTCTTTCCTGTCGAGGTCATTGTTCGATGGATAACTCAATAGTATTTTCTCACAATATTTCGTAAACCGTTTATGATCGCATTACAACTTTTGAACAAAATGGAACTATTTTATTGAAAGTAGACGACATGAAAGTTGGAATCCATAACGTATACTCACCCCAAAATCGAAGCCTCACATTTCCGTGTCTCTGAGGTGTTATAGCAATTATATATTCATACACATGTTCATAGGAATTTCCATTATTGTTGTTTAATTGAAGTGGGATATCCCTTTGAATCGAGTACTTTTCATAGTCACCACTTCACTGTGCAATGAAGAGGTGTTGTTTTGAGGATCAAATATGTTTCGACACAGATAATGTTAAAACCTATCTTAGTTCGTGACTTCTTGAGTCAGATTTTTTCGAACCTGATATATTCGATACTCTTTAAAAAATTCGCCGTTCATTACCTAAACAAAATAATGCGAAATCCTAGAGCGTTGTATACTTACAGAGAACAAACGCATAGAAGACTTTCGTTGCGGACATCACCCTTTTCACCAAATTACTTAATAAACAGAAAAACAACGCAATTTTTAAGAAATTGGGGAAATGGTTCATAGTCACTGTGGAGTATTGCGTCAGATTTAGACACATGGCAAAGACTGACCAATTATAATGGTGGGCATTGCATCACCCAAATGCCTTTGGTAGATTTGGAAGGCCAATCAGCTTTTGTTATCCATTGACAGCTTAACAATTGAAATACTTCAGAGGGCAAAATTCAACAATGACATGAAATAAAGAACTTAAAGTACTCCAACAAAAATAATCCACTTAATATTTTAGCACTGAACGCTATAACTGGACCCTCTAAAGTAATAAATCACAGCGACATTCATCCCTCTTAATGTCTCATTTGTCGCTGAATCAAAAACTGCTAACGTTGATCAAAATAAAGATTTTACACTAACTAAGATATTGATACTCATTTCGTAACGCGAAAGAGGCGACAAAGTTTTAGTTACCGTGGAAACAGAAATTATAGATCCTGGCCCTAAGGTCGCGAAATTTGATGTGAAACGACAAAAATGTACTCAACGCGAGTACACACAAACAAAGCCTGGTAATATGTGCACGCTAAATTTTTATCAACTATCTTCAATGACACGGAGATATTATGAATACAATGGTCCTATTGTAAAGGCACGCAACGTACTCGTTTCAGATAGGTATCAATGGCCTCAGAGCTCTAGCGGCACCCTCTGAATTTTGACCTCCGATTAAACCACTTGACACGCATGTCTTTTAACAATTCTAGAATTGCTTTGCTTATAGGCTGTGTAGAGCTGCATGTTTTGTGTTTTGGCGTGCTGTTGACCAACACAAAAAAACACTTTTCAATGTCTGTGTAATGTGTCACAGAAAAATGAATTTCAGTCTGGACTCCAATTCAATTATCACCAATGGTGTTTACATATACCGGGTTTGTTGACAAGTTCAGTACTGTGTGTTTCAGCATGCTGGGAGGAGAAAGCAAGACACTGTAATTGATACATGGGATGGAAATAGCGAAAGAAATTATTTATCTATAGTTGCAACTTTTGTCCCCTGGTACAAAGAATATGTTGCTTTTCTTATGCAAATTCAATTGTTTTCATACTATTGTAGATTTTTACAAAATTAATGTCATGAAATGCTATAAAACGGTTGCAGTATTTGTTTGATTAATATTGATATTAGAGCCGTTGGATGCCATTACAATGTTAGCCATGTTTTTATGGAATTACCTACCAAACTGTGGAATCTGAAAATGTATAAAAAACAGTAAACCAAATATATTCACATCCCACCTCTAAATTTTAGATCCCCTATTCTAATCCTTTAACTTTCAAACGTCAGGCTGTTTGGCACATGCTTTCAATGCATGAGTTCGCGTCGATATGCCACTACCGCTGGCTATATCTCTCTGATTTGCAAACGACTGCTGTCACATAAAGAAATCAGACATTTTAAAAGACATCACATCAGTGAGAGTGCTGTAATTGATCTTACTGGGCTGTATAAGAAATTAAACAAGAAGTGGTTACATAAGGGACAATCATCAGTGTGCAAACATCGGTCCTATTACTGGAGTCCCGAGAATACTTGTAAACCTACAGGTTAGCATCTTCTTGGCGCTAAAATGTACTTCATTCTGACAGTACGTTGTTTCCAAATCGATGATTGTTCACGTGACGTATCAACAATGTTGCAGTTTTCATTCGAGTGGAAAAAAGGCCTAAAGCTTATTATTGTAATCAGTGATGAGGGTGATGTCTAGTGCAGGACAAAATTTTTTTAACTCAATTCAACCTGGGTGTTACAGTACATATAGTGTGTCAGCCTTTTGGGTAATAGGTGTCGGCTTGATGCCTGTTGTACGCTTTCACTTTAAGCGTGAACAATAATATTTTTGAAGTATTACTTATTTTTGTTTTTTTTGGTATACGCCGCAAATATACTGCATTTGTATGTTTATTTCATTGTGTAAATTCGCTTTTTTAATTGACGACATATGATGCAAAACTAGATTTTGGATTTCTTAAAATGCCTCATTTAAATTTATCACTTACATAAACATTCTACGGTAAATATCTTTTAATAAATAATTTACAAATCCTAATGACATCACTAAATTCTCTAGAAAAGACATGAAGTATATCGTACTCTGAGATCTTTTGCCGTTTTATATTTTAAGTATCAATTTAAGTTTTATGCGCCTTCAAGACACTGTAAATTTTCTCCCATATTTCTCAAAATAAGGGGGTCTTTTTTGTCGAAAAATCCCAGATTAGGGGTATCTTGAAATTTGTGGAACGATCGTGGATGCCCATAACTCATGCTCTCTGAGAGTGTCACCACCGGGAATTGACCCTTGATATCCATGGATTTTAACGAGAGAGAGTTCCCTGAGCTATGGGAGCAATATAATGGAATGACACTTAACAATGATCTATGGAAAATGTAATTCTTTCAGCTTTTCTTGGCGTTTAGCTCATTTACTTAACTGACTGAATAAAGTTTCATGAGCTTTAAAAGGTGAACGACGTACAGCAAACCAATGAAAGCTCACCTTGCAGTAAACTACGGGTCAAACTAAGCCAACAGTAACGCAGTAATGTACGATGTGTCCATGTATTCTGTCGCTGGTTGCATTTTTAAAGTCCACAATCACTGTTATTTCTGTACAAAGTCACGTGCACTGTACACAGCTACTGCGTCTATTTATATACCTTGGTGACTGTAGCACCTCTAATTTCGGTGAAGAAGCACACATACGCATATGCGTACACGTCCCTGTAACCTCCACAAATGTAATAATCTCCACAAATGTAATATCAACCACAATTGTAATAAAATCAACCACAAATGTAATAAAATAGTCAACCATTAATGTAACAACCCGCAACCACAAATGTAATAAACAAATTAACCATAAATGTAATAAAACTCAACCATAAATATAATAAACTTGAACTTGTATGTGATCATTTGTTTATCAATGCCCTGAGTAAATAATAACTTTATTAAGACTAGTGTAATGTTATTGCATGCTTTCCTGAAACTAGGTTTCCTTTCCGAAACACAGAATAGAATACTTTGAGAACACTATCAGAAAACGGCGAGGTACTGATCAAACCGTTAGATAATGGAAGTGGAACAGCAGTTCTAAACACTGATAATTACATAATAAGGAAGCGTCAAAATAACTCGTCAACCAGTGATACCACACAAAGTTTATGACAGATGACTCAGAACAAATAACAGAGAAATATAAAACCTTATAACAGAAACTTACGACACAAAACATGTTGACGAGAACATATATTTCAATCTATTAAAAAACAATACGAACACTACCTTGAACACAGTAGAACAAAATTAGACATCCTGGCATCCCTAGGAAAGGAACAAACTTCAAGTGGGACAACATAGGAAAACAGACAATCTATCGATTATTCCACACAATTTATCCACTGAAGACGAATTTGAGGAGATTGATTAAGAAAGTACGGCAATTTTCGAAAAAACGGCGTTAAAGGATCGTAGTGTTATACAGTCTTCCCCACTCTGGAGTAGAGACTGCACTGACACTCAGATTACAGCTGTGTCTAGCCATGGCTAGTCAGTTCTGTACACAAAACAGGGAAACGTAAAACACACTTTCAAATATGCAAAACACACTAAACGCAAACAATTAAGAAATGTATAATGTGTGGAGTTGCTTTCCTTATTACATAGATCAATATTTAAGGGCTAATTCCTCAATTGCAACGACAAAATAGATTTATTACATTTATGGTTGACAAGTATTACATTTATGGGTGATTTTTTTATTACATTTATGGTTACCATTTATTACATTTGTGGTTGGTGTTTTTATTACATTTATTGTTGATTTTTGTTACATATATTGACGATATTACATTTATGGGTGCATTTTATCACAATTGTGGTTGATATTACATTTGTGGAGATTATTACATTTGTGGAGGTTACACGTCCCCTCCTTTGTTCTACCACGGGCGGTTCTGTTCAACTGGCAAATAAGCAGTCGTACCAGTCGCTTCACGTCAGCTGACCTTTCTTGCAGACACCATGGAGTTCTGTCATTTTACAAATCGACCAGACGTAAAATCCATGAATGACATTTTTATTGGGAATTAAAAGGTACAAAGAAAAGGACGCACCAGCCAAATCTTGTAAATTTATTAAGAAAAAAGGAGAGTAGGTAAAGCTGTATAATATTTTTACCAGTCACGCGATATAGTTTTTATTTTTCTGCTCCAAGAACCTATCTACGCAAAAATGACGCGAGCAATTGTTACCGTAAAGAGGCCTATGGTTTACGACGATGTTTATTAGTGATCTCCGGAGCTACAACTTACGACCACGGTATTTGCGAGCAACACTGTAAAAACATATTATGGTTTCATGAAACCACATACCATAGGTGGCCTCAAACAGCTACTGAAATATCAGGTCCATTTGGTCATACCGTTGGATTTTGCCACCACTAATACTTTAAGATATCCAAATCACCACATGGCTTGGATGAAAACACACAGTGCAAAGATTTAGAACACACTTAACCTGAACCCTGACCATGATCTGCAAAATCATGTGTTCAGTAGCTGAGCACTTAACCCCGAGGCTAAACGAGTCGCTTGAATTCAAAGTCGAAATGTTTGTGGTTGTTACATTAAATGTGCTAAACTTCAAATTTCATCAATATTTTCACCTCATGAAAAAACAAATGTACATGAGTTCAACGTGATTGATTAAAGTTTTTTTTATCTTGGCTCAAAAGGTCAGAGATCAGGACTGGCAGGCGCCGGCTGACAATGCCCCATTGTTATCTAAGTTTAACCTTTTACCTGAAACTCCGTCATTCTAAAACAGCTACATACCATCACTTGTTTACTATTAAAATCGGAGGGACATATTTCATAGTTTCACATGCAGACGGAAAGACAATCTAGAAGCATAGCATAGACAGCTTTCTTTTGCAAAGGAGACTTGTGTTGTACACAATGAGACATAAAGGTAGGATTTCATTAATTCATCGGTCGCATAATAGCGCTCCACATTAGAGTTTAATTACTGGAACAGTTTTACATCTTACAGTGAAACAAAAGCCATTTTGCCTTGTTATTAGAATATAACTTTTCTCAGAAAGCGTTGATGATGTAAGTGACACTTCTCGTACACTCTCTAAATCGACAAATTTGGCCATAGCGATCTCTTGTCAGAGTATAAGAAGTGGTTGGCTTTACGTTTCACAATGTCAACCATATATCAGAGTTTAGGGAGCGTTCAGTTATTATAGCCGGGGTCGGGCCGGCAAATTCTTCCTGCGCATCAGTCAAATTAAGTGAACCCTCTACCCATGTTCACCAAACAATTCATGACCCCACCTTTTGAGATGACAAAAATTTCATGACACCCCCCCCCCCCCCCACTTTGCTTGAGTAAAGCTGCACACACAAACCCCTGGAGGGGGGACAATAGAATCCAAAAAACAAAGAGATTCTCAGATTCTTTTCAAATGACCGTCCTTAAAGACTCACAAGGTGTTAATGTTCAAATTTCCCCTTCTGACTTGGTATAATTTTGAAATTACCCCTCAAAGGGATTTGACAGAAATTACAGGTGAATCGCAATATTTTTGCGCAAGCATGTGTTGATTGAATTTACATTATGAAAAAACAATTAACATGTGCTCATAACTTGGGATATATTTTGGCAGTTGATACACATGCATTGAATATCAAATACTAAATCAGGCTAAACAAGAAAATAAGAAATACGCACGAAATAATTTAAGAATTAAAAACAATCTCTCTCTCTCTCTCTCTCTCTCTCTCTCTCTCTCTCTCTCTCTCTCTCTCTCGTGCGTCATCAAAGTAACAACTTTTTTCTGTCTTGATGTCTTGATCATCGACCTTCATCTTTATTTAATTTAATGTATTCAATATAAGAAAGTGTCAGACAAGCATGACGAAATTTAATATGTAAATATTACATCAATCTATATTGGATTGACTAGTGTTAACTCACAGAGTAGAAAGAACAGTGTCTCATTGCAATATCACTGTGATGGTACGCAGTTAAAGCAAGGTCAAATTACGCTATGTGGTGAAATATTGTGCCACATGTCAATTTTAGTGTGAGATACAGCAATTAGCCACTGATCAATAAAAGCTGATTTTAAGACAAACCAAAATTACGTTCACAAAATATTCGTGTTCAATATCCGATGATGTCGACAACAACTTGTCAGGGTCAAATCGAAATATACGAAACATAATCACTGATTTCCAAACCCCGAGAGACTTTTTCAGGCACTTCTATTGTGAAATATTGTGAGATAATGATGTATAAGCACTCTTCAGCTTCGCACAAATTCCTTAACGTCAAGTTTGTAGTGTTGCATATTTTCATCGTAAGGATACATCGCATTAGATCTGTATGAATCTGTATTTACCATTATTATTTTTTCCATACTATATTTGGATATGGTAAGCTGATGATTATAATCTTCGTCAGAACCCTCGAGAAATAAACAGAAGCACAGCAAAGAAGCATTACAAAGTACACCAACAAACAATCAAACAAACTTGTCAATAAATACATGAAATGGTATCTGTAACGATTACCGAAATGATTCCTACGAGTTCATCATTATTTTCCAATTTCAGTATAAGACAATAGAACACGATTGGAACTAATTTGGGATGATTGGATCTTCATATTTTTCAAATTTTCAAAATTATTAGGTGCCATATAGCTGAACGTTAAAATTTAAAAAATTATTCGTAAAAACTAGTGTGTAACTTGAAAAGAAAAGCAGATGAGCTTACATTTGCAGGTTAAAATGACCTTACTTCACCATCAAATTATCCCAAATTAGTTCCAATCGTGTTATAGAATAACAGAGTCGTCTGTAAACATTTCACTTGATTGAGTAAAACTTGGTTGATTGCCTGTGATTGCATCAGAAAAGGTGGTGATGACGAAACAACTAAAACTAAGCTATTAATAGATGAATAATTACTGATTCAGGAGATATTCAAAGTCTACAATAAGTTGCATTCATAATCAGCGGAACGGGAGTGTTGCCAAGTAAATGCTTGACCAATATGACATCTATTGTAGTACGGCATTGTGTTGTCAAATAACAGTGGGTAAAGGTCTTCTGTTGTCAAATGCAGTAACTCTATAAATATGCGAGTTGTGTAGCGTAACACGCAGCTAATTTCCAATAATGCTTTGTCACATAAATCGGTATTAAAATGCTGTGTATCAGCATATGCATTTTACAAAAACGGTAAAATTGATACACAGTGCAATAGTAAAGGGATTCTTAGGTAAAATATTCACCATCTTTGATTTTTTCCTGTGAAAGCGAGTTGTTTTGAGTAAGTGAACAGCGTCTATCCATTTGTCCTCGCTTCTCGCGTGTGTCTGCTACATTGTTTTGAAAGATTCAGATCACTTAATTTCGACAGTGTTGTAAAGTCCAATGTCATCTGCTGTACTCTCCGTAAATGTATCCTTTGTAAATGACTCTGTGTGTATTTTGTCCTTTTTCACGGCTGTTCTACCTTACTGTTGAGTAAAATAGCAATCCCAAAGTGAGTGTCGGTAATAATGACCACGGCCTATTCATCTGGCTTGAATTCGGTACAACTGTTACCGTAGCTGTGGTAAAACGAATAGCAGTTTTTGGTGAATGGAGAAGCAAAAATAGGCCGTAGAAAAGAACAGAAGAGTACGACCTTGAATGATGTTTCAAAATTGTGGTTGCAACATGAAGACTTAAGTGAAGCAACAAATATGAGGAGGGAGAGACGGATATTGTAACTATGTCAAATATATAGAACACGCAGCAGTATAGGCATGTTGTACATCTGCATGTTGTAGAAGTTGTGCATGCGCTGTGAACGGACTGTTATGAAACGTCAATCAACGTACTGTAATAAAACTGTTCCGTCGACATTGTAAGTCACCCCTTACCCAGATTGATATATAGACATAATTCGTACAAACGGCAGACTGCGTTAATAAGTAGTCTGGTACTTCTTCCTTACAAGAGCCTTCACCCTTGTTCCGGCATGCTTTAAATTTACATCAACTCGCCAACCGTGTATCTCGTCTTATGTGACGAAATAACGTGGCTGGCAAACACTCATTTCCTCTTTCATTTCTATATCTGTGCATAAAAAGAGCGAAATAAATTAACTATAATTGGGTATCTTACCGGAGTCACGTTGTAATTCAATTTGGAGATGAACCTCTCCTCTCCTTTGTACAGGTGTGCATACAATACAGACGTAGCCTCCTGTGTCAGATTCTTTGATATTTGCAATCGACAGTTCTAATGGATTGTCACTTGCAAAATAGTATTTTGTCTTCTCTATGTACTTCTCGACTTCATTTCCTCCTTTTTGAGCAATGAATGCTTTATCTTCTGCTTTCTCCCATCGAACCATTGACTTCTCTTTATTTAGTTCTTCGAGCGTGATCATGGCCGGGCACTTTATAGTTACATCTTCTCCGACTTTTACATCATATTCGATAGTTTCTACAGCTGCTACTAATGTACCCAAAGCAACTGGCAAACAATGAAAGAATTTAAATGCAATAAATGATATTGTAGAATATGTTAGAATGTGCCATACGTATAGCTGACACATTTGAGCATTTTGTAGGTTTTTTGAGTGCTTTTTTCCGGGCTTATTGGTATTTATAATAAGTTAACTCTCCCGAGAATGTCAATATGAAGACATTTTGTTCATGACAGGATCTCGGCAATCTCATTAAAATCAGATGCAGAGTACTTAACTGTACCAGGTTTATGTTATATGACTTCCGCGTTTCGTGCCATCTTTGGAAATCAGATGCGCAGTAGAGAGCGAAAAGGAAGCAACCAAGTGAATCCCACATTTGACTGCATTCAGACTTAGGATCTCAAATCTGCCGAGAAATTCAATATTAAAGTCTCACTCTTCTAAATGGCATTTAAAGCCAGTTTGATGATATAAACTTTGCTTTAACGAAACGAAATTTGACATTAGCACTAGTCTACAAAGTACTACAAACGTCCCTTTCATTCGAAAGAACGATCTAGATATAATCTTACCATTCAGGTACATGTTTGAAACTTGTCCGCAATATTGGATGCTGATAATGGTCTTTGAGCATTAAAGACGTCAATTTCGCAAAGTAAAGGTTTGATTTAGTAAGGAAACGACATTGCTAAATACATTGACTTATGTCGACTATAAATTTATGAAAAGTGTTTGCATACTTACGAGCTATAAAAGTAAAGAACGGTGCCATTTTCAAACTACAACCCTCTTCACCTAAGAGAGCGAGTTCCAGCTGAAGTTATCTTACTACGTGAAGAAATAAAGTTCTTATGAAGATATTTCTTCACATTACGGTTATACTTCATTCAATTTTAGGATTGCATCAGCCGTTTGTACCACGTGCAATAGTTACCGACCATTGGACGAGGGCTTGCATCATCCAACTTGCTAGTGGCTGAAACGTGCTTGGTCTCGAACCCTGCTCTTTTTCTCATTCCTCCACTGCCCTGCAGCCAACAAGAGCGTCAATACTGAAGTAAGTTCACCTTCCGCATGCAAACATGCTTTTTATGATTTTCATTCTCGTCGATTTTTACAGGAGAAAGGTAGAAAAATGTAGAAAATTATCATAAACGAACAAATATTAAGTAGTTCGTTGAATACGGGACGCATTGGAGTGCTCTTGTCGTTCAGAAATCTAAAAATAACATGCCCAAGCACTCGAACATTTAATTAATCTAAAGTTCTTGCCTATTGGCTGACTTGTTACATCACCTAGTAAGGCACACATACTGTATAGAAATGGAGGTATTTCATTTTGGAAGCATTTACTAGAAAGATTAAGTAGAGCCCAGATTTGGTCGCAGACCTGTCCTTTATATTATATCGACTGGAAGGTTTAATGACGAAAATTCAAATTTTGGACGCACATCTTAATCTCTCTCATATGAAGCATTGAGGTTTACCTGTCTACTTTTCTGAGTAGTAAACGTAATGTTGGATGACAGAGCTCGTTGACACTCTTGGATAATGTGTATAATTAGTATAAGCTAGTGAACTTTATACTAGTATCGTACACAGATATATTAGCAAAACACTTTACTGCTTGTGACGTCTGTCAGAGTTACCATCTGAACAATGATATTTGCATACAATGGCTTCTGTTCTACAAAAAAAAACCGTACCACACTAGAAAGCACTCTAAAGTCAAGTGTCTTTTGTTGGTATTTATGTTACGAGATACAGGCCCACTATTCGATCACATATAACTCCACAACACAGTTATGCGATCCCATTTATCAACTGACGTAAACGTTATTATCAGGCTTGCCTTAAGGCAGTCTTAAGTAATACAGGTGGGGGTGAAGCGGGGGCATTTGGAGGGTCACTTTTAGAAAACTGTCAATGGGAAGAGTCATTTCATGGGGGTCACTTTTAATAGAAGCTGATTTTACGACCAAACCTTCGATTTCCCATATAATATTTCCCAATTGGAAATCATCGATTAAATACATTCATTCTTTTAAATACATACATATTATCGACAAGCTTCACAAGCAAAGAAGATGCAGTGGTATCCTACATTAAAGAGACAAAAAGCATATGGAACAGATCGAAAAGAGTATATCAATTATCAAACGTCAATAAATGCACATTTATAGTTAGTAAGTTTTATATCGGAATGAATTGTTCATAGTACTCTCATAGACTACCATGTATAGTGGAATCAACAGTTTGGTGAAATTCCCAAATCAAATTTCTTGCACACACAACCAAAGTCGAATCAAGTACATTTATACGAATAATCAAGAGTACATAAAACACAGATTTGCATAGTTTCGTATTGGAAAAATTATTCAGTTTCCTCATAGGCTACCATGTATAGTGAAACAACATTTCGGTGAAATTCCAAATCCAATTTCTTTTACACATATGCACGTTTTCCTCCCCATTTCAAGCAAAGTACATTTACATATAAATGTACAGATATAGTTTTGTTGTGAGGGAAAATTGTCAATAGTTTGCCTGATAGACTCCAATGTATTATCCTTTGATATTTTTGGAGGGGACATTATGTCAGTCACATCTTTTGTTCTTTTAGTGGTGCAAAATATTGAGAATTCCGATATTGCGATTATTCCCTTTGCCTGTTTGTTTGCGTTGTTTGATTTTTGATCTGGCGAAGATGTAGTCCCGAGGTTTTTATTCGTTCTATACTGTATGTCAGGTCACTCTGGAAATATTGTTCAGACGTTTTAAAATTATTTTGATTGTAATATGGAATATGGTTGCATTAGTTTTATTATCTTCGTTTGAAAGACATAAGTATAACGCTTTATCAAATTTTCCCCTCTAGAGGTGAAGGATGTTTCCCGTCCTGTATGATCCATTTTTATATCACTAAATGCAAATAATCTTTTCCTCTTTTTCATGAAGTTCTCACTGTTGTCGCATGTGCAAACTTAGGTTAGGAAATAGCCTGTGCTAAAGAGCTTAGTGTTATTTGTCGAGTATCAGGACCATGCTGGTAAATAGTATAACGGATGGGTTAATAGTTTGTTTTGGTATAAACTTTTGTCCCGGATACAGAGGAGTTGCGTCTATCCTTTGTGAGTTTCTCTGAGACCCTTAAACCGACGGACAGATGAGGGGAGGAATAAACAAATCACTTACTTTGGTCTACTATGCTAGCACCTAATGGACTAATCGTTAGCCAGTATCGATTTTACGACGTCTCACTGATAGCATCACAATAGCCGTATACGAAGAACGGCGTACTGAGTAAGCCTTACACTTAAACATTTATAGGCGAGCGGCAGACTCACCTATTTTTCACACTTAATGTACCCCCTTACATACGGCCACATAATACGTCATTTGAAAGCTTATTATCTGTACTTCAAGAAAATTGACGATGTGGAGCTACCAAGTAGGACCTACCCCCTTAATTTGCATAATTCACACGGGTATCCGATTTGCATAAATGCGATATAAAATTAGAAATTTCATTGTTAACTACTCTAAACATACTTTTAAACTATGGAGTGATATATCAAATGAAAGGTAAAAGCATGTAGAATACAACTTCGATATCCAAAGAGATATTTAAATTGATTTCACTGAAAATTTCCATATTTATTGTGAAAAAATTGTTTTCCCCTTTTGAATACCAATATTTTAAAAATTTTAATACATACAGCCACATGATACAGCTACATCGTACGTCATTTGAAAGCTTATTATCTGTAATTCAAGAAAATTTACAATATTGAGCCGTCAAGTACGGCCGTAGCTCCTAATTTGCATAATTTAAACGGGTGCCCAATTTGCATAAATGCGATGTAAAATCAGAAATTTACAGTTAACTACTCTAAACATACTTTAAAACTATCGAGTGATATATCAAATAAAAGGTATTTGCATGTAGAATACAACTTTGATATCCAAAGAGATATTTAAATTGATTTCACTGAAATATTTTCATATTTAAATTGAAAAAATATTTTTCCCTTTTGAATAACAATATATTAAAAATTTTAATACATACAGCCACATGATACAGCTACATCGTACGTCATTTGAAAGCTTATTATCTGTAATTTAAGAAAATTTACAATATTGAGCTGTCAAGTACGGCTGTAGCTCCTAATTTGCGTAATTCACATGGGTACGCAAATTACAGAAATGTGACACAACATTAGGAATTTATTAACTTCTCTAAGCATACTTTAAACTATCGAGTGATATATCAAATGAAAGGTATTTGCATGTAGAATACAAAATAGATACCGAAAGAGATATTAAAATGATTTTATTGAAATATTTTCGTAATTATATAGAAAAATATATTTTCCCCTTTTGAATAACGATATTTTAATAATTTAAACACATACAACTACATCATACAGCCACATTATACGGCACTTGAAAGCCTATTACCTCTGCTTCACGAAAATTGACGATATGCAGCTGCAAAATAGAGCCGTAATTCTTTAATTTGCATAATGCACACGGGTACCTAATTTGCATGAGTCTTATATAAAATTATAACAATCCATTGTTATGTCTCTTCACTTGCTTTTAAACTATCGAGTGATGTATCAAATGACAGGTATTGGCATGTAGAAAAGAACTATGAATTCAAAACACGTATCTAAAATATTCTTATTGAATATTTTTATTTAAATCGCGAATACCTTGACTTATTTTTAATATTCATAACATTGTGCTGTAAATATGAATATTGCCCACATTATGCAAAATAAGAAAAAAATATATACAAAATAAGAATAATTCAGCAACACACAGAACAAATATCGCTCAGACTGAGATTCAGAGACAATGTATGATTTTCATTGGAACCAAACACGAGCTCAATAAATTCATATCAAACATAAAAAATGCATCCTACTCTGAAATTTTCGAAAGCTCTTTTCAAATAATCACATCTTTAGACCTCATTATCTGTGAAGGTCATCGATGCAACAAATTAACATTCTCGACTTAAGAACACACACACAAAACCAACAGATACCAGTTTCCAGTTCATGCAATCAAACGGCAACATTTAAGGATTTGTTACAGGCGATACATTACGATACATTAGAACAATTATGCCACAACAATACGATACAAAATACAAGATTTTTTCGAGATAAAAGTAATGAAATAAAAAAATAAGTAAAAGTAATTCTAGATCTTGTTTGATTATTACTATCTTTAGAACAATCGGATGGCATTTAATTGTTATTCGATTTTCATTGAATTGCCTTCGAAACCTTTGAATCGCAAAAACTAAAAAGGAAACCAAAACATTTTCAGGTCCCCTATAGGCAGATCAAAACTTTCAAGTGCTCCTCTACTATCCCTCAAAATTTCGATTCCAGCCCGAATTCCTCCGCCCCTCACCACCATTATTCGTGAACGTAGCCTAATCACAAACATATGAAAGAGAAATATAAGCGTTACACCTATGCCAAACAAAACCTACAACACTATATCTCCGATTCACCTGAGCATCCACAAACACAACCAGACCGAAACGGTAGACATTCTAGCTTCCTAACTTGATCAAACTTAACTTTAGTGAAACAACGTGGTCAAGTAGGGCACACGTTTCACCCACCGAAAACGAATTTTAAGCGACTGATGAAGACAACTCTATTCTCGAAAGGTAGCGTCAAAGGATCGCAGTGTCACAGTAGTCTTTCCACTCCATTGCGGGTTCAGGGCAGGATACGTAGATTAGGGGTACGTCTCGCAATGGCAAATCAACACATTTTACACAAAACAGCCAAACATAACGTAAACAAAATTCAAATAACTATAAGATATGAACGATGTGTGGAGTTTGCTTTCTCTTGTTACATGTCACCTGTTGTGTCTGTTGTCAAATTAATCTTCCAGGCACAAGGTAGCTACAACTGTGGCAACCCTTTTACTCATGACAAAACTGTTTAAGAAGAGGATGATTAATTTGTAGAATTACTAGATGTACTGGAAATAAATGACACTGTAACGCCATGAATGACTTGGATCATGAATCATGCCATAACTTTGACTACAGCTTACTCTCACACATTGTTTCGGCTACATAGTTACTTTTCAACAACTACAATAGTGTCGTTCATGGGGATCTTTTTTATGTTTGGACTTAATAGTAATGGTTGATATTTTCCAACACATCTTTACAAAAAAATGTCCGCATTCAAATCATTGACCATATATGTTAAAAATCAATATATAATATATATATATATATATATATATATATATATATAACATTAAAACATTAAAAGGTTTTCATATGCTGTGAATGGGTATATTGTACTCCATACAAAGGGCATGTTTGGAGAAACACTCTCTGTCCTGTAAAAACTAGACATCGGTTATAGATAATAATGCAGACAAGAAGAGCTATGCATGTGTTTTGAAACATACATTAAACAAACAAAATATTCATTTCCATACCTCATTTCAGCTGTTTTTTCTCCATGTTCTATGCACTTTTTGCACATCATAATGCATGTGGTTGCATTGACACTGCTGTTAAATTTTTTAAAATACCGCTATTCAAAAGGGGAAAATAACTTTTTATACTACAAATATGGAAATATTTCAGTAAAACCACTTTGTATATCTCTTTGGATGTCAATTTTTGTTTTTACATGCAAATACTTTTCATTTGATATATCACTCAACAGTTTAGAAGTATGTTCAGAATAGTTAATGAATTTTCTAATTTTATATTGCATTGATGCAAATTGCTTTCCTGAGTAAATTATGCAAATTTAGGGTTACGGCCTTACTTGATAGTTCAACATTGTCAATATTCTTAAATAAGAGATAATAAGCTTTAAATGACGTATGATTTGGCTGTATATAGTCACTGTATGTGATGAAATATTTATCATATTGCTATTCAAAAGGGGAAAATACTTTTCAATATAAATATGAAATTATTTCTGTGAAACCAATTGAAACATCTCTTTAGATATCCATTTAGTATTCTACATGCAAATACCTTTCATTTGATATTTCACTCGATAGTTTAAAAGCATGTTTAGAGTAGAATCAGTGAATTTGTAATTTTATATTGCATTTATGCAAATTGGATACCCGTGTGAATTATGCAAATTAGGGGCTATGACCCCACTTGACAGTTCAACATAGTCAATGTTCTTGTAGTAGAGATAATAAGCTTTCAAATTATGTATGATGTAGCTGCATGTTGTAGCTGTATGTGTTAAAAGTTTTAAAATATTGTTATTCAAGAGAGGAAAATCTTATTTACAATGTAAATTTAGTACTTACTCGATCGGATTCAACTCATGACGTAAGTCACCATTCAAAACTACTGTGTAAAATGAGGAATGTAGAATTAAGGTGGTACATTAACAGAGCTAAGTTCTTGCACTTTCCACACGCTGCAAAGTTCATGAAGAACTCACTATACCATACATGGGCCACAAAGCATTGAATACATCGCTAAATCTTGCTTCAGGTAACCTCGGCAACAGTTGTGCATTAACAGAACTACCCATCCTGTATTGAAAATTCAGTAAAATAGAGGGATTGATAAAGAGCAAGGCACTCATGGCACTTACATTCTGTATACTATACTGAAATAATAGTTTAAATTATACGTCTCATATCCAGATGTAGAGGTGTAAGGCATAAGCCTACTTTGTTACATACATGTTTGTTCCCTTTTCAGATTATGAGGAATCGAAATATTGTCAATGGCTATCTCTTCCTATTGTGGATGATGTTGACACTTCGTCCTGCAAATGAGGCTTCGGAGAACAAGGAAAAACTTCGTCCTACGAATAAAGCGTCGGAAAATAGGGAAAAAATTAAGTATAACGTTTAAACATCGTAAAACTCTCATTTAATTGATAACTATTGGTTATTGAAATATAACGTTTCCCTCAAATGAATATCAACATTGAAAATTTAGGTGGATTGCAGCTGCTGAAATAGTGTTTTCTGCAAACCATGTTTTTTTATTCAACTCGAATCTTACTTCTTATCGTTTTCCTTTTTAACCTCTTGTTGCCCTCTTCCACCAACATACTGCACTATTAAAATGCTACATATAGTGATTGTTGAATTCACACTTAAAAATACTGCAAACTAAGCGGCGATCACTATATTTAAACCGAAAAGTACCAAATGGAACAAACTGAGTCAATATAACAACACTTTTCAATAAATATTTCTGACAGGATGTATCGACGGCACCCGTCCTGCAAGTTTAACTTTTAAAGGAATACTACAATTTACACCAGTCCTGTACGAAGGACATCTGTATACATGTCCCTCGATTTCCTATTATTACTACAGGGGAAATTTTAATCTCAGCTTGTAATCACTTTGCAGGCAATCGGTTATTTTACCTCGTGCAATTTTAAATTATCACCCTTTTCTCATAAGGGCTTTGTTTTTTCAATATGTTTACAGGAGAGAAAGCATTAAATGACACTGAAGAAGACGCTCCTGCCCCAGATTCACCGTTGTTGGAAAGCGGAAATAAAAAATGTTTAAATCTAACCGACGTGCACGGTACGTACATGACAGTCATTTCATTAATCGAGCGAAGAGCTTCTTACCGACGACGAGGTGTCAGTTAAAAACACTTCACTTTGCTGGCATTACTAATATATTACTTATCATGAAATTTTACAGTCACCTTTTCTCACAATCAATGTTGTTTCGATTTGTCTACAGGAGTGAAGGCATTAACAGACACTGAAATATACGCACCACCGTCAGATAACTTGTACATTTACCTGGAAGAAGGTTCATCATTGTTGTTGGATAGCGGTAGAAAATTTGACAAGAACAATCCAATCTGTGTAAATCTTACAGACGGGCAGGGTATGTACATGACACGTATTTCATCAATCTGATGAATGGTTGACGTTTACACATAAGAAACGGCTTGTTGCCAATGTAGATATCATCATCATGCTAAACACGGTAGCAAGTAACCTCACTTATGGCCTGTTACCGAGGTTGATTTTTGCAAAGCCTATCTTTCATGTCACATATTGAGCTTTTTCTCGTTTACAATCGCGATTGCGTGTACGACTTATGCACTGTACATATGTTTGGTTCTGTCGTCAGGAAACACGTCTACCATTGTATGCACCGATGGAGTGCCACAAATCGAAAATTCAACTGGTTTTGAATTGCTAATAAGTAATAATGAGACGTCTAAATTGACGCTGAAAATACTGAAAGTCAACGCCAGCTACCATGATGAGTCTCATTTCGCCTGGTGGTTAGTTAATAATGATGAAGAGTTTGGTCACACACATGTTTTTGTAAGAGGTGAGAAAGATCTGTCCGTTTTGTATTATTTGGTTTTCCTAAGCAACTGTTCGATATTTTTCTCGACGGCAAATAATTTGGACAAATTATTTCGGTTTTGATAAAAATGGAAAAAGATTTTTGGGAAGCTTTGCTATTTACCCAGGCTTTCTTAATCGAAAAGAATACTCTTATAAAGATTTATGAAATCATACATGTTAAAAATTTGACACAGTTTTCAATGGTAAGCTCTCGTGAAAAACCGGAGCTCAATTTTTCTGAGAAGTATGTATTCCTGAATTTTAATAAATTGTAGACCACAAATGAGCCCGGAAATCTGCTGTTCGAAAGTACACGATTATTAAAAGGAGAACATCGCAAGATGATTTCAAGGAATTGTCTTAATTTAACAATCATGTGTTTCATATTTTCACCTTCACAGAAAAAGGGTCACATCAAAGCAGAGCGATTATAATGCAACACACCAATGTTTCGCTGGTAATGTATATTGCTGATAAAGATATACCAGATGTTGGAATAGAAAATGAAGGAGGCAATCATCTTTTCAACCTTAACATTACTAACGGAACCTTAACAGATTGTAACCAACACACAGATATGACAGTATCTGTGTTTTTTAAAAATAAGCATCTGTCCCTAAATTTCGAGAATGTGACGAAAGAAATGGAAGGAAATTATCCTGTGACGTTAACATTCGGTCTCGGTTACTCGTCTAAGATGACGTTTTATCTAACAGTCACAGGTAAGAGTGATACATCAAGATTGTCAAAATCATTACATCCAATGTCAATAAGATCCAAGGTCCTTATCATCATATCTCGCAACATCTCGCATCTCTTTCCACGAGCTTTGATAACAGTTCAAAACAAACGATTCTTTCAAGCTGTGCGCTTTCGCCGTGGTGAAACAGAACAATATTTGATTTTACAAAATTACATTCACGGGCACTTTCTCCTTATGTCGATAAAATGACCATTCGATTCCATCGGTTGCAGAAATACTGCCGACGTGTAACTGTAGTTTGGATAACAAAGAGTTGGGCACATTAATGGAGTGCAATTGCAAAGATGAAACTCCCTCGACGATATTTAGAGGGAGCAACGTTACGATACAAACAACGACCTCTAAGGTAATAACCCGGCATCCGTCTTCATTTTTGTTTGAAAGAAAAAAATTATTATAAATGCACTGTACTTTATATATATACACAGACACAGACACACACAGACACAGACACACACATATATATATATATATATATATATATATATATATATATATATATATATATATATATATATATATATATATATATATATATATATATATATATATAGTCGTCTGGCTTACCAATGACATTTTCACCCATGTCACCTGCACAAACATCATTCCTCGTGGGAATTTTAAAAGTGAACATCTGTAACGAAAGTGTTTTTTCAACTAGATGAATCGTCCGAACCAAACCTTTAATTACGGAAAAACTTATTATTCTTACATTGCTAGATCTGTCGGAAATCTTGCAAGGTTTAAACCTGTTTAAAGTTTAAGAAAGAAGGGGGAATCTTTATATTTAAATCTGAGCTAAGTTGTAAATCCTCTTTCTAAGTGGTAAAATCTAACTGAACGTCAATCCTTCTGTATCTGTACATGTTTGAGGAAATTCTGACTGATCTGTTGAACGGGGCAACTCGGGAAGTTGCATGCCACAATAATAATTGCTACTTCTACCACTATACGCACATGAAATCTGGAGAATCCAATGCTTGTCGTGGATGCTTCTCACATCTTAACAAATGCTTAACACTGTCTGTCTGTCTGTCTGTCTATCTGTCTGTCTGTCTGTCTGTCTGTCTGTCTCTCTCTCTCTCTCTCTCTCTCTCTCTCTCTCTCTCTCTCTCTCTCTCTCTCTCTCTCTCTTCTCTCTCTCTCTCAGTCAATAATCGTATATCATTTAGGAGAATTAAAATTCAAGAAAAGGAATTGTCCCAAACCTAAGGGCCCTATTCAGTGTTTTTTCTTATACAATGAAAATAATAAAGAGTGTAAAAAGTGTTGCGACGAACGTATCTATCCCAACACTACAGGTGTGTACAATGTAATGCAATATTATCATAAATGTATTATGATCATATACGTTAGGAATGCTGAATGTATTTTCATGTCAGACGTTTGGAATTTTTAGTTTCGACAAAAGACTGAAAGGCAGATCGTGCACACTTTGTTTCAAGACCAAAGTCATGATTTTAGTTTGAACTACATATTTGTCGTTATCTGTATGCGTGCCCACGACATTTCCTTAGTTCGACAATAGTGCTTGGCAGTAATAGTTTTGTTGGACGTTATCCTGACTTATTGTTTCCAAATTTCCATTTCTACAGCTTAAGAAGTAATTAACAATAAATTCTGGCGATAATTTATTTTTTTGCATGTTAGAAACGGAGAAAAATTGTACGACTTTGACAACACCCGTTCCGAAGTCCGATACCAATCCTAATTCTTGTTGGTCAGGTCAGTCATTCACAACATTACTATAATTTTTCTCATGGGATCAAAATTATTGACGAATCATAAACTGTCGTTTCAAATAAAGGTGCAGTGACCAATGAGATTGTGTAGCCTTTTTGCATACAATAGCCCAATTGTTGAAAGTAATATTCTGAATTACACTGTGAAAGATTCGTCATTGTCAGCATCTATATTAATGCCATACTAGTCAAGGTAACATGTGACTCTTTGATATTCGTTGAGATTTATTTAAAAATTTCCGGCCACAGTTCAAATACAACATTTGGTCATCCTTTTTACACCGGTTATTTCACTCACTGACGAAATTATGCGTGTCAAATCTACACAAGGAAACAAATCACATATAAACGTATTATACTAAGAAATTTAAACGCCATGGCCTATCCGTTCCTCAAGACCTTTCATTATTTTGCCAGAACATTGAAAGTTGAGTGCATTTTGATATATTTTCGTAGGATTAGTGTCTTTTAGACGTGGCAGGAGAACTATATGTTGGCTAATTAATGAGATCTGGACTTTACCAGTGTCCCTTGGCATCGTAGATAGGTTACGAAGAACAAGTAAACTTATATTTAATTCTTGCCTTTTACTAACTTGCATTTACCTCCAGGTACCTGCTTTATTGCTGTTGTAGTACTTGAAGGAATAATAATACTCGTCCTTGCCGGTGTCATTGCGTACATGTATTTCCATCGAAAAAAGGTAAATAGCGACGTAAAATAACACATCTAAGCAGGCAAAGTGGTTTATTCGAGCAGGGACCACTCTCATACAGACCTTGCCGAGCCGTGAGCATCGAACGTTGCGTAAAACATAAAACTATGTGATTTTTGTGCAGTTATATTTGAACACTGAGCGGCATACCGATAAACCGATTTGAAATTTCTAAGAAAATTTAGAAAATCTACATATTTCTAATGTTCAACTTTCAATCGATTTCTTCATGTAAGTATTTGAATGAATGAGGAAATAGACACACTGTCGTTAGAGCATAATACTTGACGGTCATTCAAATGTTCGACCCACTTATTATTTGGCAGTTTGAAGTGTTAGTGACATTATGCAAAAGTTTGTGAAATAACAGACTGGGGTGATCAAATTGATTAATTACACAACGATAATGAAAGGAAACATAAAGACGTATAGAAAAGCAAACTAGCGATAATTATTGAGTGGGTACTCCTACATGGTTGCTACAAACAATTTTCGGTTATTTGTGTTTCAATATGAGTTTGGAGGGAATTGCAGGGATTAGTTGCAGCATACGGAATACTAATTCACTTCCGGATTCAGATAGTTGGGGTGAAAAATAGTGCCGACCTTTAAGTTTTGATACCTGCATTGATGCTTGTTTGGTTTGAACTTGAATTTGAAGTGTTTTTGAAAATAAAGTTGCCTGCTTGAATCAAAATGCAGACTGCTGTGAATTATGGCTGTAGCATTCTGTGTTTATATCAGGAGATATAAGGCCAATGAAAATCATAGCAATGAGCATGAATTTCTGCAAAAGCATCACTGCGGGCGTTATTTTCATCATTTTTATCAAAATTTCCATGGCCTTACTCACACGAAAAATTAATCAGTATCAAGCTGACGTTAACCTAACACGTTTCAAGAGGATTCGTGCCGCTTAATGTTTTAAACTAGCGAAATTCAAGTCAACGCTACTATGATGGCCTATGATTTTTCGGGGAAGGGCATGATTTGTAAATCAGCTTATTTTGTCGTTATGGTGCAATGGTGAACTATCAAATTCAGCAGCTTGTGGAAGCCACCTTATATGTAAGAAATAACGCAAAATACTTGTGAAAATGGTATTCTACAGCAAAATCATTATTGTCACAGCAAAATGTCCTTTTCACCTATAGCTGCAAATTATATGATTTTTTTTTTTTATGATTTTATTTTTAAACCAACGTTGGTTAGTGTAAATGTGCTGATTGAAGGACATGTATAGGCGTATCACAGCTGCCTGATTCGACCACGACTTCATATTTTAAGACGTTAATAATAAACGGGTACCGCACCCGTAAAATGGCGCCCCATAGAAAAGTACTAAAATGCATTATTTCGTGCCCATACACATTATAATCATCCAAGAAACTAGCATGATGCCATTTACTTGAATGCACCCACACGAAGGCCGACCGTATGTTGTCGTAATATTTATTTTCTCTGTCACATAATTTGCTTCTGAAAATGGCAGGAAATCTAAAATGATGGTAAAACGTTTGAATTTACATGCCACTTTCGATACTTATGACAGTGTTATAAACCTTTCAGTCTTAATGGGTCTTAGTCAAAGAAAACTCTTGGAAAACTTAGGATATTTTGAGATCGGTTTATTACACATTCACAGCTATAGCAACTTTAAGGCCTTAAAAATCGCCTTTTCTAATATTTCAATATCTTTTTGATAGTTACATGATATTATCTTAAATAAGTTTTTTTCTGCACATCGCTCTAAAATTTGATAATCATAGAGTATGTATTTAAGAAATATCTTATCGACCATAGTTGAGGAGTACGTAAGGTAAATGCGATTTCAGCATATGCGTGTTACTTTGCAATACCAATACGCTTGTTCGCTGCCAGCTAACTTTACGTTCAATTGTCGGCTTTAGAGAACATTGTAATATCTTCTTCCATGTGTTTGAATTATTTCAGAACTTCAGACAATAGTTTGATGCTTTATCAGAATTAGAGGACATTGTTATTCAATTAGTGTGCATAGCAATCTAGAGGAATAAAGGGCAACTGTATATTTCATTGGACTGACACTGGTTTGTTAACGATGCGCTATCGTAGACCCTATTTCAGTGTCACTTAAATTCCTTGCTCGGTAAGACACTTATATTCTGTCGGTAGTTTAGAAAGGCTGAGTCATAGCGGAAGCCTGAGGGGAACTAAAGAAACTATCACTGTCACTTATGTATCCCACTATAATAATTCAGAATTATAATAGAGATTGCTCAATTGTAAAGTACACATTATCATGATTAGAACCTTAAGGTAGCTATATACCTTTTAGACACTTTCAGATTTTTATTTTTTCTCAATTGAGCACGTCCCAAACCCCAATAAAGTATACATTTTCTGAAAGCCCTGATATAGAGCTATCCGACCAAGCACAATACACGGTCATTATTTGCAAAAGAATCACGTGACAAGAGTTTTGCTGAACCTTCCAAGGCTTGTCAATGAAGAAATTCCAACCGGAAATCTTGCACCGTGTTTGCATAAGGCGGGAAAAACCGGTTTTTGGAAGGTTCAGCAAAACGCTTGTCACGTGACTCTTATGCAAATAATGACTGTGTACTGTGCTTGGTCGGATAGCTCTATATCAGGGCTTTCAGAAAATGTATACTTTATTGGGGTTTGGGACGTGTTCAATTGAGAAAAAAATAAAAATCTGAAAGTGTCTAAAAGGTATGTAGCTACCTTAAGTCGGTGTTGGTAGTGGGCATTTCGTTTGTACATTCTCAAGGTATTACTACCCTTTTAAGTAATAGAGCGCGAAGCCACTGCAGTGAACTGCAATAAAACTGCTCACACTAATTAGTTTCAGCTGTAACCAGCTGGCAAAGTCGACAACATTGTATGTCCCATGCAGACAGTTTGTCTGGGGAAGTTGAAATAAAAAAGATTTGTACATGGACCAGTGCATGGTAATGTTACATTGTATCTTAATCTTGAACACAGGGTGCCAATCGTAAACTCTCATTTACAATTCGAGCCTCAGACAGAGCTAGTTTTGCCTTTGTACAAGCAGACTTTTTGGTCTTTATCAAGTAGCCTTGTTCAACACCAAAGTGGCCACGGCTACAGCTGAAACTAATTAGTGTAAGCAGTTTATTGCAGTTCACTGCAGTGGCTTCGCGCTCTTTTACTGAAAATGGTTGTATAAATACGGTTTTAGTCGCAATATTTTCGTAATTAGATTCCTGTTGTTCGTCAAGTGCAGAATCAAAGAGATCCAGAACCCGATATGCCAATGGATATTGTGAGTAAATTCTGTGCTTTTGTATCTCATGGTCAATGGTGTTTAATATTTCTTTGTTGCATATTGTATGCACTCATTTTATATGGACAGAACCTCCCTCAATATGCCAATATTTCTATGAATTCTGTTTGTACAATAACATTTATGACTGCATGAAAACCCAATAATTCAGATAAATTCACATTAATTAGTAGCCTGTATTATAGTAAATACACGTGAATTCACACGAATCCACATGAATACAGCTTGCTGAATACAAAAAATGGATTCTTGTCTGTATTCATCTGTATATGCACTCTTCAGCTATAATACAGGCAATAATCCATGTTAATACAGTAAGTATTATAGGGTTTTTATGCAGTGTTTATGAAAAAGGTCGCATGTTTCTCTACTTTTTGTATTGGCAATTTCCCATCACCACCAACTAATTTTAAGGAGCAGCAACAATAAAGTCAAAACTAAGGAGAAGATATTCAAGGATGTTTTATGGTAAAGATTTAATTTGAGGCAGAATTGAAAAAGTTCTGATACACTTTGTTTATGACTCTGTATCAGTTGAACAAATTCTTGATCACTGGTTTACAAAAGCATCAGATGTATGTTCGAGCGTTGTGGCCGTTTGTAGGTATAAGTATGTGGTTTTCATGGACACTAATCACCAGAAACAACTATTACGGCCTTGTTCGCTTTACTTTTGAAAATCTGACAATCAAAATGAGCATACCATACTGTTTTGTTAGAGTCTGAATTTTATAAAGTTATGATAAAACATTTTAAACGAACGGCACAAGCTAACAAACTGAGCAAGAGGTCTTTTCGATACACAGTATAATGTTAAATATCACAGAGTGTTAGATCTCTTAGAGTTTGAATTATGTTAAGTTATGATATTAAGTTTTGAGCGAAACGGCAACAGCTCACAAACTAAGCAAGAGGTCTGTTCCATACACAGTATCGGGTTATTTATCACAGAGCTTTATTCTTGGTGTTGGCATTGCCTATAAATATGTTACCAGGTCGATTACTCTTATTTGTTTGTCAATTGAATTGATTGAACGAGTATAGGAAGTATATTCTGAATCTGTTCTTTAATATCGAATAAAAAGGGAGATACAGATAAGTTTATGCTTGCTATCTGGAACACTTAAAGTCTTAAAGTGATTAAATAGAGGTGTATGAAACATCATCGCCTCAGAACGAATGAAATTAACTTAAGGGAGCACTGCACCCAACAAGCGTATTTTGCTCAAAAATCAATTTTTCTGCGAATATTCGTTCAATTTTACTTAATCAATAAACCCAAGATTAAATTAAAGCTGCAAGCAGCGTTGTCGGGGCCCAAGCGGTTGCCATGGTTGAAAGTACTTGCACTGATGATACAATGTGCAAATTTTGAGCTTCCATGTGTCTCTAGTGTAGAGAAATCTTTAGACTAGTTGTTAACACATGTGGAAATACATTTAAAAGCTCACGCATCTCAATTCTCATTTAAAATGATTTTGAAAAGTATGCTTGACAGAGAGAGGCGAACAAGAATTTTAAGTACAATTGATGTATACCATCATAGCTCATTCTGGAAATTTACCATGTGTCCTATGTGTTGATAAATCCTTAATTAAACTAGTTGTTATACATGAAAACTTCGTGTCAAAGATCGTTTTCCCCATTTCCCATTTACATGACTTTGAAAAGTGTGTGTCATAGACAAAGGGGACATAGCATTACAATAAGTTTCCACTGATTGTAAGCCATACAGACTGATGTGATGACAAGAAAAATAAAGTTTTTTCTTATCCTTGCGCGTGTCAATTCAGATCTGCTGCGTCCACCTATTTTCTGCTCATGAGGAAATAAATGAAAAAAACTGCAAAAAATACATCACGATAGTGCATGTATAAAACAGAACCGTAAACTAAATAATTGACACTAACATTCCATTCAGAACTGTACACGTATTTCACTCTTATATTACTCTGTGAAAATTTTGCAAATGCTGCACTTAAAGTCAAACCGCTGAACTGTTGCTGTACAAAAATAATAAAGCAACACTGCTGTACATTTATCTCTGCGTGCATTTGTATGTTGTTGTCATTTTTTCCCGCGTTGTTGATTGAAGAATGAAAAATGAAACCTGCGTCACCACATAATTTTTGAAATATGTCTAGGATAAGAAAGAAACATTTTATTTTCTTGGCGTACTAGTTGTGTTGATGACCTGTACACTATGAATTTCAAACTGTTGGGTAGAACCGAAGGTGTTCTTCAAAACCTGAAAAGTCCAAATATTAAACTGCAAAAGTTACTGGCAATAACAAAGTATGGAGTTGTCACTCAGGAAACAAATGCTAAACATCGTGGTAAAAGTTAAAACTACTGTCTGTTTAATAAGATTACAATTTTTTACGGTAAGAAGAGTGGGTCGCTGAACAAATCATAACAGCCTTGAGTACGATTCCTTCTTTTAAGTGTCAAATAATACTTGTCCTGAGCACTGTTTATGTTGAGTGAAATGCTCCCTTAGCTGTAACTTTAAAGGCTAGTTATACTTGTCAAAAGTTAGGCGTATGCGATGCAGCTATATTTAATAGTTACAAACCTGTAATGGCTTTCAATGCAGTACTGTTCATATCGCGCTATAGACAACGGCACGAAACCTGCTTCAGCATGCCAGTTTTTCAAACGAATTTATATATATCCATTCTCATAGCAGTTCAAAAGTAAAATATTCTCAGACTTGAGAAATGTGTGCATTTTAGACTTTCAATACATTTGCTTTACGCTTGAATTTAGCATGGAGCTTTGTAGCTCCATGAATTTGCAAGCGATGCTCGGACAGCGCACAGGGTCAGGGATCATCACCAAAAACGTCAGTGCGTAAGTTCACGGCCAGCTTGAATCATGCCAGGGATCGCGGAAATCACGGATCATAAATCCAAATGTTCATGTCTATTATGTAAAGAGAACCCTAAAATATAAAGCACATTATGATTTGATATGGAGAAACATCTTTTTGTTTCACTGACGGTCAAGTTAAATGCTCAAATATCGCGACAAGACTTGCGCATTTGCACAATATTTAATGCGGAAGTACGTCGACTGTACTCGGCGGACGAGCGAGCGCCTTCTCTGAAAATCTGTTTACAATATCACGTCAGAATACACTGAAAATTTTTGCGAAATTTTTAAGGAAGCCAATTCACACAAGTTCCTAATGTCAGTAAAGATGTTTTCTTGTTTGCAGCAATACACCACCAACATTTTTACCGTTCAGGAGTGCCTTACTCGCTCTACGTTGAAAAAAAGCCGTATGCTTTTGACCATGCCGTTCCTAACTTTACAAATTCCAGTCGACTTTCCTACTCTCATCATAATCTTTCTTTCCATGTCACATCTTTACTTGCGCTTAGAACATGCGTTAGGGGTGGTTTCTCTCCAATATTGGTGGAGCTGCTTAAGTCAAAATCGAAAGTTTGCCGTTTTTGCTTAGTTTCACCGTCACTTCGATCCTTCAGTGTTGACGACGACACTATACTGCACAGTGCACGCAGTAATCTGTAGGCACATTGTGCAAAGTTGTCCAACCCAAAACTTAGTAACATTGTAGTCAAATAGTCATGGTAAACATATTGGTACTTTTGGATTGTGAGCTATTTCGTCACAATTTTATTCATTACTGTATGTATTACAAATTCTATCTTCTGACGCATAAGGTCAGGGATGCACAGAGATAAAGCATGATTACGTCTCAAGTTGAATGCAGGACAGCGCGTGGACAGACAAAGTGATGACGTCATACTGCAATTTTCGATTCGCAAGTTTGGCTAATTTTTGCCTAAATTTTCTCGGCAAACACTACTTTTTTCTCGCATTTGCGATTTTGCGAGCAGGCAGCGGAAACACTGCCTGCGTCATTGCGAACACAGGAAGGGCAACGCGCCTTATTTTCAAGCAGGCGATTTATGTTTGTTTTTCAGATTTCGTCCATTGAAAATCCTACCCGCACGCGAACGGCAAACAAAGAATTAATTGTGTGGCACCTAATGTAGAGTGTTTGGATAAAACACATAAGGAAAGTGCTAAGAGTTGATTGTTGAGACTAAATAGTGACAGTAGTAGTACTTGGAGCAAACGTTTCTAGCATTTTTGTTTCTGAACTTGGTCTCACTCAAGTCCACACACCAATTCGTAAATATTCAAAACCTTGGAATTGAGGAAGTGCATGTTTACTGAGTGTTCCCATTGTAATAAGCTGTGCAATCAAACATTCTGAACAGCTACACTAACAACTGATATGGTCGCACCTATTTAGACCTAGAACAATGGCAAGAGCGTCCAGGTCTGATCATAGACCTTCCATTTTACCTGCAGGCTGTGAGTGACGATTTTTCAAATCGCCGGCATTGAGTCGATAGCCTGTGATTTCAGCAACAATGACGCAATACAGTTTTCTACAATTATTTTACCTCTCACTTTCCGGTTTCAAAATGTTTATGACAAACAGCATATAATGTTTATCCAATAAAACACCCTTACTTCATAATATTGACATTTTAGTTTCAATTAGGAACTTAACGTCTATCTCATCGTCACCACGACTGTGCTCCAGCGAGTTGTTGTCATGGGTATTGTAATGATATATTAATCATCACATGACAAACATCAATAACTGAAAAATGAGCTCGCGACAATTATTTTTTGCTGTAGTATGGACCAGATTTTACAGCGCGATGACAGACTTTACTCTCTGATATGAACGTAAAACACATAACCGATGCATATAGCTTGTTATAAGTTATTATCAATGCTTCTGACCAACGCCTTTTCACACTGCGTAGGGGCTGGGATAGTGGGTCGCATAGAAATGCCAGATCAAGTTGACAGAAGCCAATTCGGTGCAGTCTAACCTGCGCGCCTTATCTCTGTTAAAAAAATACGGCTGCACTCAGACACCTTCACATAAAATTGCCCAAATAGCTTCATTCATGATCCTTGTATTTACCCGCGATTTTTTTACAGAATTTATATCGTCTAATATCGAAGCTGGAGTCAGTCCTTGGAAGTCGGGTTTGACCAGAACTGTGAGGTGGTGAAATCTCCGATATATATCGGACATTAACCCGCGATTTGACAAAATCTAGCTAGTATCGTCTAGTATCGAAGCTAGAGTCAGTACTTTGAAGTCGGGTTTGGCAAAACCTGTAATGTGGTGAAATCTTCGATATATACCAGACATATACCCGCGATTTGACAGAATTTATATCGTCTAGTATCGAAGCTAAAGTCAGTCCTTGGAAGTCGGGTTTGACCAAAACTTGCAAGGTCAGAAGGTGGTGAAATCTCCAATATCGGACATTTCCCCCCAATTTGACAGAATCTATATCGTTCAGTATTAAAGTAAGAGTCAGTCCTTGAGAGTCGGGCTTGACCAGATCTGTAAGGTGGTGTAATTTCCGATATATATCGGATATTTATTGCGATTTGACAGAACCTAGTATTGTCTGATTTGGAAATTAGACTCCCAAAATCGCCGATAACTATATATAGTATCTGGTAAATATCAGTGATTTCACTGACCTTGCGTGCCGAGGAACAGGGCAAGTCATTCTAGTATTGTCTACTATCGATATTAGAGTCCCAAATTGCCGATAAACATCGAGTAAATATCGGCGATTTTACAGATCTGGCGTACCGAAGCACAGGGCAAGTCATTCTACTATCGTCTAGTATTGATATTAGAGTCCCAAAATCGCCGATAAATATCGGGTAAATATCGGAGATTTCACAGATCCGGCGTAAGGAGGCACAGGACAAGTCATTCTAGTATTGTCTGGTATCGATATTAGAGTCCCAAAATCGCTGATAAATATCGGGCAAATTTCGGCGATTTCACAGACCGGGCGTGCAATGGCACAAAGCAATTACAGTGACATTCGATCAAGCTGCAGAACAAAGTGTTGTTTTAATGGATATGTATCAGCAATTTTTACGACATTAAGAGTTTGGCTTGATGTGTTCTTGTTTACATTTTTTATCAGCTACATGCTCTCAGTTACATAAGACACCAGGGCCACTTCATGCATGTCAGATAGAGAAACAAAAACAAATCACCACAGCTTGCAATGTCATGTATCTTTCTTTTTTTACTCGTGACGAACAAGTGAGCATGCATTCAGACACCTACATATAAAATTACCCGAACAGCTTCATTTATGATCCTTGACACTCACATATTAGCTGTGCGTAGACCCCAGTAATTGTGCCCTGGCGGGACCTTGTCCCGCTCTTATTCAGTCAATCACAGCAGTCGGCCACCCCTTAAAGCTAGGAGCACACTCCTCTAAGTACTTCTGTGGCAGTATACTTGACAACGTCACCTGGCGTACAAAACCTGGCATCAATGTAGCCTTACACAAGGGGCCGAGATTAGGGTTCGTGGGACTGCTAGCTGAATTAGACAGCAGGCATTGCAGTCTGTTGTGCCGTCTTTGACTTTCAAGTGTACAATATAACATACATCACTAATCGATCTTCTGACTGACGAGGTTTTAAACTACAGCCTTATGAACATTGGGGCGACTTAACCGATCCAAATGCCTTTCGCAAACTTGAAAGAGCTCGCACTAAGAAAGATATGAGTAAAATTTCAGTTGAATCTGTGTATTGGTTTTTGAGAAGAAGATTTTTAAAGATTAAATTGAGATTTACACAAAATCAAATATGGCGGCTAAATTACCCGACTGATTAAAATGCCTTTCGCAAACTTAAAAGGACTACCACTAAGGAAAATAAGTGTAAAATTTTAGTTCAATCGGTGTATTTGTTCTGGAGGAGAAGATTTTGAAAGATTAAATTGCGATTTCACAAAATTCAATATGGCGGCCAAACCACGTGACCGATCAAAACGCCTTTTGCAAACTTGAAAGAGATCACACTTTAGATGATAGACGTAAAAATTTAGTTCAATCGGTGAATCGGTTCTGGAGAAGAAGATTTTTAAAGATTAAATTGTGATTCTACAAAAACCAATATGGCGGCCAAACCACGTGAATGATCAAAATGATTTTTGCAAACATGAAAGAGATCACTGTTAGGATGACATGAGTGAAATTTCAGCTTAATCGGTGTTTTTGTTCTGGAGGAGAAGATTTTTAAGGATTAAATTACGATTTTTTGCAAAATCCAATATGACGGCCAAACCACGTGACCGATCCTAACGCCTTTTGCAAACTTAAAAGAGATCACACTTCAGATGATATATGTAAAATTTTAGTTCAATCGGTGAATCGGTTCTTGAGAAGAAGATTTTTAAAGATTAAATTGTGATTCCACAAAATCCAATATGGCGGCCAAACCACGTGACCGATCAAAATGATTTTTGCAAGCTTGAATGAGATCACTGTAATGAGTAAAATGAGTAAAATTTGAGCTCAATCGGTGTTTTGATTCTGGAGAAGAAGATTTTTAAAAATTAAATGAGTATTTTAGAATATCCAATATGGCGGCCAAGGTCACGTGACCGCATGCGATTTTACTTGCAAATTCTAAAGACCTTAGGTCATCCTTGCTATACAAAAAATTTCAAATCGACTAGACCCCTATGTCTTCTGGAGAAGCCATCTTTAGGTTTTTGGAAAATCCAATATGGCCGCCAGGTCACGTGACCAATCAAAATTTCAAGGGTCAGGTGCACGAGTACTAATTGGCTCCTATTAGCCCTGCAAGTTTGAGAAGTTTTCGTTCAGCCGTTCGAGAGATCTAGGTGAGCAAAGAAACGGCAGAAGAAGAAGAAGAGGAAGTCAGTAGAACTTGAGCAATAACAATAGGGTCCCAGCCGGTCGGCTTGGGCCCCTAAATATTGGTTGGGTGCAGCTTTTAGCTTGTCAAGCTGTTGTAAGTTGCATAATAAAAAAGTGTTAATTTATGCAAATGTATGCAAATAACCAGATTTCCGGGCTTCTTTTTTCACTCAATTTCAAAATTTTCGAAGAATTGAAATCCACTCTGGCTGGGTCAAATTTTCTGAAATTTTAAGATTACATTCTTTAAGTGCTATTTAACAAAATGGGTTTGTTTGGTATAGGCAATACAGTTCTTACCTTTTTGAATAAGTGGCATTCTAAGTTTGCTAATCATGATTTTCATCACTTTATTGAGCGTCAGTCTTTAAACCCATGCCATTTTGCAATGAGTATAGATAAAGCAAAATTAAAGAGTCATTTTTTCTACATATACTGTTCTTTAAAGTGATATATTACATTTTAGAAAATAATGTCATGTTTTGACTTAAATTGATTTTAATGATTAATACCAAAATTTATATTTTACCCCGAATATACAAATACTTCATTCTTCGAGAAAAATACTGCGACCATACTAAACTTAAGAGACCCTGCTTTTTGAAAATATATAGTATGAAAGGTTTTCCTTGTAATCTTTGATGACATATTGTTTTGAAAAATCTGTGTTGCAACATGCATCGCCACCTTAATACAACTTTGTAATTACACCTGAGACCGTGACGTCCCTCGCATTTTATGTATAACCTGCTTCATACATTTATTTTACTATATTATTCTTATTCTTCGATTAATATGTCAGATTTCAATATTACACACACGAACTAAATTGTCTTGTCAATGATCTTTACCGCAGATTAATCATCAAGATAATCATAGAGAAAATTCTCAAGGCCAAAGTGATTCAGAGAATGCATCTCAGGTGAAATATTATTACCATCCGATAACTAAATACTGTTGATTAGCTTAGGTCTATTGATTGGAGTGTTATGCGTACTAAAATGTGTGCCAAATATTTGTTATGAATCAGCAAAATGTATGTACATGTGCTTACTTTAAATAAAAAACATTCACATGGTTGCTGTTTCTCGAAGAGCGTTTTTATGTATACCCATTTGCCCGGTAATAATGAAAATAAAATGTCATACAGGTGTGAGGCAGAGTTATTTACGTTTCAGGGTTATAGTTTTGCCAACTCAATCTGTACGCAAATTACATCAGACAATTTTACAAAGTGAAATTATTTAACTTAACGGGAGTTATTTCATCAAATTTGTGTAACAAGTAAACAGCTTGACACATAGGGAGGCACAATTTTACGGTGTATAATTCACATTTCTTCCCAGAGTATAATTACATCCATAATCTGGTTTCATTTACTATAATTTCAGTAACAAAATTTAATATGTGAGGCGTTATTCGTCAGGCGGGGGTTTATTTTTAAGAGAGTTCAACGGTAAAAAGTGGTGATCATTGTGTATTAAAAAACCTTCAGTGCAGTATTGCCGTCAGATTTGTTTGCTGAGAGATAGTTAACCTTAACACAGAAGGCGTTACTGTTTCTTCTAGATTTGATTTTACGAGAGTATTGAACGAATCATTGAAGGCAGTGGCAATGTGATAAGTAACAGCCAAATCTTAATTTTCTCAACGTCTGGTGTAACATTGTATTTTGTAACTTTGAGAATACAGCAGGTATAAGACCGGTGTTTGTTTAATATACTTTGAGTTTGAATTTTAGAAAGTTATGATATAACGTTTTAAGCGAACGGCAAAGCTCGCAAATTGAGCAAGAGCGTTGTTTGAACCAGTATCAGGTTATTTATTACTGCGCCTTATTCTTGGTATTAAAATTGTCTACAATATATGTTACCAGATCTGACCGTATTAGTTTGTCGATTGAACTGATTAAACGGAGATAGGAAGCATCTTCTGAATCTTTTATTCGATATCGACTAAAAAGGGAAGTACATGTTTCGGAAACTCAAAATCTGAATGTGATTAAAAAGAGATGTATGAAGCGTCAACACCTCATAACGAAAATAACTTCATACAACTTTGTAATTACATCAAAGACATTGAGTTGTTTCACATTATATTTATAATCTACTTCGTACTTTAATTTTGCTATGTTATTCCGATTCTTTGATTGATTTGTCTGGTTTTATGATTGCAAATACAAAGTAAATTGTCTTGTCAATAACCTTCACCACAGAGTGATCAACAAGATAATAATACAACTGAGCCTACTCAAGGCCCAAGTGATTCCGAGAATGCATCTGAGGTGAGTAATTTTATATTACCTTCCGAATGTTAATTAGGTTATGTCCATGTTTTTCAGTGTCATGCGTCTTATTATTACAAAGAAAAAGTTACTTGACTTTTCAATGATCTTTACCATAGCATGATCAACAAGATAATAATGAAGCAAATAATCAAGATTCCAAGGAAGCATCTGAGGTGAGTATCCGTCCGAGCCGCAGGCGAGGGGTGATACTGTCGCCACATGTGGAATCATGAGTCCGCGATGCAGTCACACAAGTGAGGAAGGCGGTGGATTATATATTTATAACATACATAGACCAAGTTTCCATCAATAAACCTTTCAGGCATGATATCCGAGACTAAGTGCTGGGATAGTATGACACTGACAGGAATAATTTGAAAAAAATCCATGCGTTTGTTTTATTAATTCACAGCTATAGATCACAGCTGACTTGACCGCACTCAGCCTTACATGTCAAGAGATTAAATTCAAGCGCGGCGAAATGGGTCTTATAGGTAAGGCCTAAAAAGTGTTTTGTTTCCCGTCATCACGTCATGTGAAAACCTGCGCGTCACGACTTTTTTTTAAGTTTTGAAAAAAAAGAAACATCATGGAACTAGCAGAAAGATTCCGCCGGCGCGATCGTGCAAGAAACCTCCTTCTGTAAGCTTTCACGATTTTAACGAGCCATATAAGAACCCCCCCCCCCCCCCCCCCAGCTTCAGCCAGGGTAAAAATTTACATCCTTTTGTACATTGAAAATGATTGGTCGGGATTCCATTTTTGGAAGTTGTTTGGCCGATAGTAAATGCTCAAACAAAACTGCTATATCACTGTTATATTTATCATGGCCGTCATTGCGATCGGATGACCTTTTTTCCGTTCGGCTTTTCCAAGCGTAGACAGTCAGTAGCTGTGTAGGTCTATAGCTAGTAAGATAAGAGTGGAAAAAACATTCCTTGTATAACAAGATGACAGACAGAAAGACACCCCGAGAGAGTTCAGAGGAGAAGACTGACAGAAAGAATTATTGCAGTTGGACTGCATTGAAGGTCAGTAAACTTAAACGCATATGTATACATGTCATGTCAGCAGCAAGTTGACTTCGAAAATTTTAGCGGCTCTTGTCGACCACTTATTAACGATATCTAGGACAATCAGCGAGCTGTGTAATGAGACTTTGTAACATGAACAGTATGTTTGAATTAACACAACTACCGAGAGGTATTTCATGTGATCAGGCGACACTAGAGAGCATTTTGTAAATCGACACTAGAGAGCATTTTGTAAATCCAAGTCTGAGGATATAGTAACACAGTCATTTCTGGGAAGTCACTCAAAAGTTTATGTATGATTATTTTGACCAAACTTTTGTGGTGTTTGTGAATTTACATGAAAACTCTGCAGTCGTCCTTATTTCCAGGTACGGTAGTAAATACAGTATTTTTGGGCAGGGGACAGATTTAGTTATCGTTGTTAATGATCAATGCTTTGTCGCACTCTGCTACATAAATGTTAAGTAAGAATCTTTGTGATAGTGTCGGACAAAACTGATACTTTCTACAGCTGATTTCATTAGTTTGGTAATTTATTAATACAAGCTTTGCAGTGTATTTCCCTGTCTCATATTTCCAAGAATTATGACTTGGTAAAGTGTATTTTTACATGATAATGTTGTCTTGTCATGTTATATTGTCTACTAAAATCAGATTTATTTCTTTTTCCAGATAACTCCTGCATGGCATTGGTATGACAGAGACGTGTCATGATATGTGGATGGTGCAAAGGGAGAAGTAAAATTACTTCACAATATACAATGTAGGCTGCAACTCCATCACAAAAGACAGCAGTTACATACCAAAATGAAGAAGAGTGACAACTGCTGCTTTACCCCAGCAGGAGACGGTGCACATTAGTAGATTTGTCTGAAACTTGTGAAAGCTCCAGGCAACATTCTGTAACTTCGGAACCGAAAAAGAATTGTAATATTGATGGCCTTAAATTGCAGTTCTGTTGGATCAGAGAATGACCATAAAAGTGTTATTAAATAAAGTGTTCATTTTTGTTTCTATCATCATTCAGTGTAATTTCGATACAAAATAAGGTGTTGCTTTTGCTGGTACAATGTCACACTTAGCGAATTCCCAGTGAACTAACAAATTACGAAATTTACTAAAACTTTTGATACCAAATTTGTAAATTTACTAAGAATTTTCTGAAGCAAGAGGAAAAGCCAGGAAAAGTTTCTCAGGTTTGTTCCTTTCAGTGGCAGATATTTTACTTTAAGGCAGTCATGTCTGAATTCAATCAAAGAGGTTGGTTGATCAATTTTTCATTTCCAAAAAAAGAAATTCACATGACCGCATCATTTTTAAATCCACCCGAGGACGAGAAAGGTTTTCTTTCTTTTTTTGGCCTAATAGCATCTCTCGTTCAGGTTTTTCTGTGAGAATCAAGCGTAAATAAGAAATTATCAATTGACAAGTATGTTTAATATTTATGAATAAAAATAGCTTGTTTAACTTAATGGACAACGGTTTTCGGCTCTGATTTAAAAATCGGTAAGGCTACACGAACAACGAGTGTCTCGAAGCTCCGACGATGGAAGTTCAAGGTAAAATTTATGAAATGTAATGCACGATATGTACGCATAATGCACAAACTTGAATCTTCAAATTTATTGAAAATCTTCTAAACTATCGTCGCTACTTGAGAATAAAACGGTATTTCTTCTGATATGTCTCAAGTCCGGAGAAGAATCGTTGTTGTTGTCAGAAACGACGAACGCTCGTCGCTTCCTCGGCACGACTCTTTGACTGCCGCGTCAGCGTCGATCGTGATTTTGAACTTGAGACGCGTCAGTGTTGCTTCACAGACATCCTGGCCCTGTAGCTGATCACGGCCAGGGTGTACACTTGTCTTAGATTATCGTTTATGCCCGGGCGTCTATGCTTATGTTGTTGGTTGACACCGACAGCGCTTTTGACGAGGTGGACAACACAAATGTCGGCAACGTAGCACCGTCACTTACTAAAATGTCAGTGGTGAAGAAATTAAACGATTCGACGCAAATTGACGACCGAAAAGTACGAATTAATAGAAATAATACAATTGACGGTATTTGTAGGTTACACTTGTACTTTACTAACCCTTATTTCCCTTTGGTCTCTTACCTTCCAACTCTTGCGTTTCAGGAATTTGAAAATCAGTTCTGAACAGCTGATTTTGTTTGTTTACGTTGAAAGTAGTCCGGCTCAAAAAGTCACAACATGTGGAATATGGATTCGTCGTAGCCGTATACCATAATGTGCTGTCATACTCTAGGGATAACTTGGTCTATGTATGTGATAATGTTGATAAGCTTACAGATCTATTTATTGGAGTATCATGCGTCTTGCTTGAGCGATACCTTTATGTTGATCACCAAAATATACGCACTAAGTCAAGGAAAATACCGGCTTGTTGCTGTTTTCTGTCGAGTGCAATCTAATTTTCTGTCAAGTGGTGTTTCAAGTGGAGCTTCAAGCGTTTGACAGGCACATTTTTATGATATGACTCCAATGAAATAGATGACAAATCTTAATATTCTTTATGCACGCTGGTAGTTTTGCCAACTCCACATAATTACCCATAGAGTGAAGATTTCAACTATTTAGGACCCGATATATACCGTTTTCGTGCCAACTCGTGTTACCTGCTTTTAATGTGAAGTCGTACGATCCGTTTTATCGCCCGGAGATATCGTAGAGAAACCCAGAAATCCGGTTGTTATTGTTGGCATTGTTGCTTATGTCCATATTAGTCGTGTTGTTATTGTTGACGACCAATAAAATTCAACGAACATAACTATTGTGTTGTTGTTGTTGTTGTTGTTGTTGTTGTTGTTGTTGTTTAAAACGTAATGTAGATGTCTAAACGTACACTCTCTTAAGAGTGTACGTTGGGAGAGTTGCATCGGGTCAAATAATGATAGCTTCCTTGTATAGCGTTTCTTAGGACAACTACATTATTTTTGAAACAACAACAACAACATAATAGTCCGTTGAACTTTATTGGTCAACAACAACAACAAAAACAACAAAAAGACTAATATAAGCATAAACAACAATATCAACATCAACAACAACTAGATTTCTTGGTTCCCTATGGAGAAATATGTATATTCTACCCAAACTTTTATTTTACATCATTCTTCTCTGTTATTCTTTGGTCATTAAGTCTTATTTGATTTTATGATTACAAATTTGAAGCTAATTCTTTGATCAGTCTGTGATACTTTTTGACTTGGAATACAATGCAAGTTATGTTTACCGCAGAATGATGAGGATGATAATGAGATTCAAGATGAAACCACGCCATTCATGGGTAACACTAACAGTCTGGTAAGTACGTATCATAGCTCCCTATAATAATCTTTACGGCCCTGATACGGCTTTTGCGGCCCGAGGTCGTACGGCGGAAGGGCCCGAACGTGCGAGGGCCAGTACGCCGTACGACCAAGGGCCGCAAAAGCCGTATCAGGGCCGTAAAGGTTTTATCATATACCTTATGGAATGATAAATATGTAGTTTACATAATATTCAACATTGTTTAAGAGATAAAAATGCGTGCGATATCAAAAATTCATCGCCATTTGTGTCAGTTTTTCATATACGATGGCCGCTTCCCGTCGCGGATTGACATACATACTGACGTCATTTGTTTACCCGCAGAATTCTAGAATGCACAAAGCAACATCCGTACTATTACGTGACCAACAGAGATCAAGGCTGAAATCGAGGTGTAAGAAGGACAAAAGCGTGATGTCAGTTTCTTGCAATTTATACTGAAAAGGCACGCACTTAGAATACACAAGATTTCACTAGAATTTAGAAATAAAAACACATGTCACCAGCGCGGCTCCACAAACGCCACGCGCAACTACGATCTGAGCGAGCAGACGTTTTCCTAATCTCGCGCTGGTTTTGTGTACGAATGGAACGTTTGCGGATAGCAACGCGCGAAGTAACCAGAATCGAGATTAATCTTTACGGCCCTGATACGGCTTTTGCGGCCCGAGGTCGTACGGCGGAAGGGCCCGAGCGTGCGAGGGCCCGTACGCCGTACGACCAAGGGCCGCAAAAGCCGTATCAGGGCCGTAAAGGTTTTATCATATACCTTATGGAATTACAAATATGTAGTTTACATAATATTCAACATAGTTTAGGAGATAAAAATGCGTGCGATATCAAAAATTCATCGCCATTTGTGTCAGTTTTTCATAAATACGATGGCCGCTTCCCGTCGCGGATTGACATACATAATGACGTCATTTGTTTACCTGCAGAATTCTAGAACGCGCAAAGCAATATGCGTACTATTACGTGACTAACAGAGAGCAAGGCTGAAATCGAGGTGTAAGAAGGACAAAAGCGTGATGTCAGTTTCTTGTCATTTATACTGAACAGGCTCGCACTTAGTATACACAGGATTTCACTAGAATTTAGAAATAAAAGCAGATGTTACCGGCGCGGCTCCACTGTCGCCACGCGCAACTACGATCTGAGCGAGCAGACGTTTTCCAAATCTCGCGCTGGCTTTGTGTACGAATGGAACGTTTGCGGATAGCAACGCGCGTAGTAACCAGAATCGAGATAGTGCAGAAATGTACGCGATTGCCCATATATTGGCACCGGGCCGGGGCGTGATACGTAAAAAAAATGCACGGATCTGAGGGCGCTTTCTCCCATAGCTGTACACAGGCACGTGAATGTAGGTATATGATAAAAAAATGATATGGCTTACATCTAGAAGAGATGCGGGTGTTTTGAATAATGTTAATTTAGTTAGGTCTATATATGTTTATGTTAAGTCTTTAATTAAATCGAAAGGCATAATTTTAAGCAATAAAGTAAATTATTAACGTTTAGTATATTGGTTGGCGCTATCTTCCAGTGTTGACTTTGATGTAACATTATTCATTCAAATTTCCTTTCATATGTGTAGTTCAATAATACCTATATGGCCCAGTTCCATCGATTAACGTTTCAGTGAAGAAGTATCACTTAACAACGTAAAGTACACCGTCGGGCAGGATTTTGTCACTGTTACAGAGGGCTACTTTTGTTCGAAGAATAGCGGTCCGCCTGATATCATGACGTATAACTAGATCATAAGAATGTGATTATTGTCTCCGGTAGGTGTTATTTGCTTAGAGGTGTCTACCTCAACGTTCAAGACGTTAAATTTTGCCCCGAGGTAATGCAAATAATATCTCAAGGTGAACTTGAAGCTTTAAGTCGATATCTTATCACAATCGACCAAAGAAGAGGTACATATAATGGAACTTAGATTAAACGAATACTTAACAACTCATTCGATAGCAATATTTGTATCAACAATACTAGGTGCCGGTTTTATAATTTTTGTCAAAGACACACATTAATCTGGCTCATATTCAATAGTTTGGTAGGTAATTCAATGAAAAATTAATAACATTTATATGTCATCGAGTCATCGATTGGTTCTAAAGTCAGTAATAATTAAACGAAATCTAGAACCATTTTGTCGCATTTCATTACCGTAGTATGAATGCCATTGTATTTCCGTAACAAAAGCAAAAAGCAGGCCTGGTAACGGGGCAAAAGCTGCTACTGTTGATGATATTTTTTTAATATTGTCGATGAGGTCACCATGCGTAATCATGTTGAAATGCTTTAAACTCATTCACACTGCCTGAGTATTGATATGCAACAGTCTTATAATATATTGATTTATTGATGTATAGGAAATGCATCTGACAGCAATATAAGTGCAAACAACTCATATTTGTTAATAGGCTAAATACTGAATACTACGCTATTAAATAAGATATAAAACAAGAGATGGGGTTAATACAAAAAGCAAAAATACTGAATAATAATTTAATATAGGTAATATTGTTCGCTTAAGGATGTATGGTCAGAGAAATTGAAGCTATTGTTGTACTTTTGCATTGGGGCTGTTTGAATTCTGGTTTATTAAAATAATTAAATATTACAGACAAAAAGATGGGGTAACCATGCTTGATTTCCTACAACTTACGATGAAAAGTCACAGTTTTTCATGAAACTCACTTCCATATAAAACCATTCAATTCCATGCAGTCAATGAAATGTTCAAATTCTCATTGTACACAATCACAAAAGTAAAATTTTTATTAGTAAAGATAATTTAAATGAAAAGTTTTGATCATACAGAGGGGGGATTTGAAATCTTTTTAGGGTCAGACGAGCTTTTGAAAAAAATAAGACATCGATCACATTCATCCAGCCCGCCCCCATTATGTGAACGCGGCCTTAGTGTGTACAGTGATCAAGTTCTTTACTGTGTTTTGAGGGTGTTACCAAAATGTACATGGAAGTGATTCCTTCTCGGTTACTCTAGATGAGGAACGTGATACAGTATTTTACAGTTTAAATATGGCATTTCGATATCTCATTCTGATATCGTTAAAGACTCTTTTCGGGCAGGCAAAAAAATTGCCAGTTAAAACAAAGTTGAATCCGCTTGATATAGATCCTGCAACGTTTTCAGCCAAACTGTACATGTATGAGTATGATCATGATTTTAAGGAGAGTGGCGTGTGACCATGACGGCAAACATTCGTCTGACGTTCGAACCAGGCGATGACGAAATAAATTCAAGATGTTTTATTTATTTTTGCAGGAACCACAAACTCAAAGCCGAAGCCAAACAGTGCCCAAAGCAAGTCTCGTAAGTCAATATTGAAAAAACTGTTTGAATAACCAAATTCGAGATGTTTTTTTTAGGAAGTAATAATGTCGAACTTAATCGTTAGTGATGTCAGTGATCTTTAAAACAATTTCTATTCTGGAGATCGGTCGAAATCAGGAAATTAAGATATATTTAAGAGAGTTTATCTATGAGAGAACAAATGTGACTTCCTACATTTTAAGGTAGCGGTATTATAGCTGGGGCGACAGTTTAAATTGAGAAAATAATGACATTTTGTTTGCATTTTATATTGATAAAAACTAAATTGATGAAAAAAAAGATAAAGGTCGCAAGGTAAGATTACATGAAAAACTGCACAGAAAGTTTACAAGAAATGCATTATTTTTGCTTTTGCCGGGGAGTCTGAGTGTACACTCTATCAGCCCATAAAGGTCATGATTATTGTTTCTCTGTGGGAGACTTCCTCTCCATGTGTCTCGTGTGACAACTATCAAACACATATTCATGCAAGGACACTCAAAATTCAACAACATGATGAGCTTCAAAGAACTACTTGCCAAAAATTCAGGAAGAAGTTTCTGAGATCGGCAAGTCAACAAGTTTTTTCACTTCTGTGAAACCGGTGCAATGATATTCGATGCGCAGGTGATCACGTGATATGAAAAATAAATGAAATGCGCCTGCATTCTGCTGCAGCATGGAAACGCCGAGTTGCGAAAACTGTGATTAGATCGCCAAGTTTATTTGGTCTGTCATGAAAATGTGATACTCATTGAGCACCCAAACCGATAGTTTTATTCTTGGCTAGCAAGATTTTCAATGTTATTTAACTTTACCCTGCCATAATTGACAATGCGTGGAGGGATCTTGCCTGACAGCATACCGCCGTATGTGTACATTTATAAACCTTGGCGTACTCCAGAATGCGTTTCTTACGTAATGAGGTAATTTACCTCGTAATTAGTTCATGCCATGTTGTATGAAGCCTCCTTTGCGTAAATTCCTCAAAAATTTCGTTGTCAGGGCTTATTGGGGCTAAACTCTCAGTATTATTGATTGTAACATATGGTCCACAGTTTGAATTTAGTACCTCGATTTTCACATCGCCGTGCCAAACTTCATGTACCGATGTTTTGATTTTGCACATCTCCTGTCTAAAGTCAGAGCTTCTGTTAACGCAAAATCCTACGTATTTCATGCAGAATTACTCTGAAGTACGCAAAGTAACTTGACGTCTGCGTAATCCGATACACATTGAAAATAATTCAGTCACGGTAACAAAGACATAAGCACACGTTCCCGTGAATGTGTAGTTATCAATGACTAAAAATTGCATGTGAATGTTTGCTGATAAAAAATGTTCATGATTTTGCAATATTTTTCCTACATCCTGCCAATCACGTCGCGTCAATAGTTTCCTTCAAGGTTGTACCAATAACAATGTAACATGTCAAATAGAGTTCATCTTAATTTCAAAACTGTTCTTTTTTCCGATGTGCCCGACGTGTACTTGTAAACCCTGAAAATCTCCAAGTCAAATGCCAATAATTTAAGCTAATGTTACGCAGACTTAGAAATAATACTTGTAAAACTCACCAAATAAAAAACATTGTCACTGCTGATGTTTATTGAACACTTTATTCATTGACTTTTGATCTAGATGTCGATATCGCGTAACAGCTATTTAATGGGTACTTACATGAAGTTGTATGCATTCTTGATAAAAAAAAACATATTTGGTACAGCCTTACACAGATTTGAAAATCCTAAGCTCCAGCTTACGATATTTCAAACTACTGTGTAGTTTACGCATTTTATGACTTCGGTTCCGCGAAAAATAGATGATTCCTTTCTCGTTCAAAGCTTTCTCTGCGAATCGAGTGCTGCTGACATCATGATGTCCAATATGTCGATAAGGTCTTTGACCCTACAGCATATCGCCATTATCTTTTCAATATCCTTGTTATCCTATTTTGTGCTGACAATTTCTATACTGAATTATCATAAAGCCATCTTGCTATCGCCATAAAGTTTGATATGTGAATTTTTGAGATTTTAATTATATATAGCGAAACATTAGTTGAAATAGAATGTTTTAAACTTTTGCGTTTGTGTGCGTCAACAAATCAAAAGAATTTCCGGGATCTTCCTCATCTGCTTCATATAAGGTAACTTTTATCGATGAATGTGATTATGTTGCCCTTTCTCAGGGCCACAGTCTGATTGGAAGCTGACCCCCTAGACTTTGATTTAGTCAATGTGTAAATTTATGTAAATTACCAAACTCCTTGCTAAGGAAGGTTTTCTGCCTCCCCCCCCCCCCCCCGGCAATTTGGTCAGGCTACTGCTCTGTTTCTGTAGTGATTATTTGAGCAGGCTGTTCTGATTTAGACTGCTTTCGTTGGTTGGTATCTGCTTTAAAATACATCCTGCAGTGGCAAAATCTCTTATCTCGTCTTTATTTCACAGGAATCATTAGATGAGAAAACGAGTGAAGGGAATGCAAGTGATGACGACACAACGCACTGTAAAAATAGCGGACGCTAGACGCGTCTTTACGCGTTCAAAATGTACATGTCGGTGTTCAAATTTGAACGGCTGGTGTTCATATTGTTAACACTAGTGTTCATAATATTAACAATGATGTTCTAAACCTGAACACTATGTGTTAACAACGATCTCCTTCAAGTGTTCAAAAACTCAGCATCATAGAAATTTTACAATACTGTGAAACAATTAACAGTCTTTTGTGTTTTTTTCTTTACAATGGCTATATTAAATTTACTATTGCTTCACTGTCCGGTAAACGTACACGGATTTCGGTGTAACGAATTTCACACTAAGTGAAAAATATTTCCGGCCTGCAATTGCTGAAAGCATGTTTTTTCTAAAAAAGAAAGTATACAAAATAATTTTACACGTTTATTACGGATTGAAAGTTTAAAAATTAGAAAAGAAAATCAGAAAATCACCATGAACGTTTTAATTTTAACATCGGCGTGCAAGAAGCGTTCTATTTCTAAACACTTGGTGTTCAAGTTTGGTGTCTTTTCCTATCCCATGATGCATCCAAACGGAAGTTGCGACATTTTTCTTGTAAGCGCACCCTGAAGTCGTGATCGTGCGGAAGCAAGACCAGAAAGGGTAAGTTTCCTCTCCAAAATAGTGAAAGCTATTAGATTTTTGAAGCATCTATATTATCGTCCTTTGAAATTAATTGTATTGTACCTTGAAATAGCTTAACTACGTGAAGAAACCTTTTTTTCTTTCAGTGGCTGGTATACCAACAACTGGCTGTGAATACGCAGTGGTACTTTTGGCCATGGCCTATCGATCGATCTCACTCGGGTCAAGGGTCATAGCAACACAACTGTAGCGATAACCCTTGACCTGAGCGCGATCGATACGCCTTGCATAGTGCTGCTGCGTAATCACAGCTAACACATGTCTTTTAGTAGACACAATCGCATGTAAAACATCAGGTAAACATCGTAGAGTATACATTGTATTGTTTCAGCATATGAGAGTTTGGCTTTTTTATTTTAATCAGTTGATGACAAGAAGCAGCAAATATTTTGTAACAGTATTGAAGAGAGGCACTGTATATGAAAGTCTCCCCTTTTCCTTAACCTAATAAGTCCCTTGTCTTTCATTTAAAGTTTCATCTCGCCATATTACCTATTGTTGCATTTTTTCAGGATGTAAAAAGTTGGATTTAACTGAAAATGGAAGAGTTGTTACAGAAGCTGGTGATACAGATAATGAAGAAGATGAGTGTACAGGTAGCTGTCTGGAAACAAGTGTGAGAACCTCAGTTCATCTGTAATGTACATTTAAACTTCCAATGGTCAGTAACTGAATTTTGATAAATTTCTCTATTTTTGTTCTGAATTAATCTAAGCCTTGGTAGCATGCTATGATCTTTGAAAGCTTATGCCCTTGAAACATTTAGTTGATCGTAGCCTGCTACCAAACCGTAGATTATTTTGTATTGTAGCTCAACATGTCTCTTGTACTTAGCAACTGGTTTTTAGCTTTGCTGTCAGTTAAATAGGTGGATGTGTAGCATTATCCTCAAATTTGTACATCCAGAGGTTTTTCTTCAAAACAGCCTGTACGAATCCTTTCATATTTGGATTACAGGTCCCAAGGGATTACCCTAATCAGATATGTTCAAATTATGCTGAAATATGCAAATTTATTTCTGAGGCAAATTTGGCTATTTTTTGAAAAATCTTCTTCTCTTTTACTCACGTCTTCAATATTTGGTAAACATGTCCCTAAAAATGTCCTTAGTCAAATTTGTGCTAGTTGTGATGAAATATTCAATTTTTTATATTTACTGGTAAGTTTTGTCATTTTTGGTCAAAAATATCTTTAAAAAATCTTTTTCAAAACTGCTAATCGGACAGCTTTGATATTTAAGACATAAGCTTAGATCTCTACTGATAGTCTTTTTCAGATTGTTCAAATTATGCAGAAATTTGCAATTTTGTATTTTAGGACATTAAAGACATTTCACACATTTTTAAGACATTAGGGATTACCAGAATGTGATATATTCAAGTTATGATAAAATGTACATTTTTTTCAGTTTAAGGGTGATTTTTATCATTTTTGGTAAAAAAAATTGTATAAAAAGTAATAGCAGGGTACACCAGAATTCGAAAGGTCTTTACGAATATGTTTTAAATTTCTGAGAAGTATATTTTTGAAATGTCACCATTTATTTCAGGGTTTATTTAAAGATATTACAAACAAACAAACCTTTTTGTTTATGAAGGACTTTGTTGGACAAGGAAATAGGTTTTACCCTGCCAAGGACTCACTTTCCCCACTTTCTGCATGTTGTGCCTTACTGTGACACTTTGACAACTTAACATGTTGTGTTTACTTTAGTGTAGATATACCATATATACCATATGCTCTAGAGAAGCCTTGACTAACTCCTTTTTTCTTCACAATTTACTATTGTCTATACAAGAGGAAATGTCTTTAAGAATTCAAACCATCTTACAAAAATGGGGTATGCACTTTTCAACACAATAAGTATGCCAAATTTTGAGCTTTTTCAGATGATTTTTGTACATTTTAAACAAGTATGAACATAAAACGTAATCCACAATATGGTGATTTTTATTGCTTATGTTTTTGATAGGAAGGTGTTAACACTGTTGGTTTTTTCCTCTGACAAACTTAACATACAAAGTTGCGATGTTTATTAGCCCATTTTACAGTAAATTATTGTATTCCATTCTAGAAATGTTTCGTGTATTTTTAGAATAAATAATTTTACTGGATATCAATGGTCTGTAATGTTATTTCAAGGCTTGAACACCCCGTGAACGCCCCAAATTAAAGGTGTTCAACAAGCGCGCATCATGTGTTCTAGCCTTTAACACACTTATCGTTGAACGGCGTCCATGCGTTCAAAAAGTGTTACAGCCCTTTGAACGCGTAAAAGCGTTCAATTTTTTGAAGACATTTCCTGTGCAACGTGTGTTCAGATATGGAACACATGGCGTTCAATATAATGTCTGATGAACACGTAGCGTTCAAAATCTGCACACGTGTGTTCAAAAATTGAACGTTGGTTGAACACGTAGTGTTAAATTTCTGAACGTCTACAAGCGTTCAAAAAGTGTTACAAAAAGGCGTTTAATTGGTGTTCTATCCTTTAACACTTAACTTTACAGTGCGGAGTAGTAACAACTTAATACTACCTTCCATCCGTCATAGCTGCAACAATTGTGGCCCATGGGCCGTGCGCCGGCTTTTTCGGTAGTGTTGGTCGTGTAGGCGGCCCGTGAGGCTACAATTCCGGGCCATAGAAAAAGCTAAAATTTTGCTCAGCATACCTGCTGTGCTCAGAAACGGCGGGAGAAACTGTCTCACAGGTGGCGAACTTTCCCTAATCTCATGGAAATTTTTTCATAGTTATGCTTCCTGATCATAAGCAATGATATCTACGCTAAGGAAATGGTCGACAGTGTATATTTTAGACTGGAAAACGACGGTTCAATCATAGACAGTAGTCTCGATTCTGCTGTCTATGATCACATAAGGCGAGATCGAGGCGAGATGCACGATGGCGGCGGACTTGAAGGAAAATCTGCTCAGAGTTGTTAAAACGTCGTTCCCGGTCTAAAATATACACCTTCAACCATTTCCTTGGGTAGATGGCATCGCTTATGATCAGGAAGCAAGAATATGAGGTGAGGGAAATGCAGATGTGACCGTTTCTTTTTAACAGCACAATTGCTGTGCAAAATGTAAGCGTTTTCTAAGAGAAGGAATTGTAGGGCCTGCGTTACATAGCCAACACGAAAGAAAAAGCAGGCCCACGGCCCGTGGGCCACAATTATTGCAGCCACCGTCAGCCGAAGAGAAGATACCGAATTTGGAGACATGACACCAGTGGAAAGACATCTTTATTGCCTTCTAAAGAAGAGCTTATCATACACGAACTAACAATAACAATGCATGGAGTGTGTAAATAGTATGACTGGAATTCAGACCACCCTTGCTTTCCTTGGCAATTTTGTGTATATATACTGTACATAATGTAAATATGGTTTTGTGTACGTGAAAGGTCATATCCTGCTGACTTAGAAGTGTTAATACCTGTAATACGTTGACGAAAGTTTTGTTTACGAGAGTTAGATATCTCATGGCGTTCTGAATTAATTGATTGAAGTACATGTTAAAAAATCCGGCTTTGGGTGACTCTATCGTATATTGGAATAATTTTTATCTTCTTTTAGTGATAGATGTGGTAAACAAGGGCATTCAAGAGTGTGCTAAATGTTAGATCGACGAGGAGTCAATGTGCTTATTGCATGAAACACAGATAGAGTTAGACACAAATAGGCCTAGTTCATGTTGTATATCATCCAACTATTATCCCTTACCATATGTGTGGCAAACTTGCCAAAAGCAGATGCGATTTTAGAGCTCTATTACCCTAGTGTTTGATATAGTTTCCCTTGTGTTTTGGGTATTATGCAGATTCGAGTTCTCTTCCTAACACAATGTCCAAACGCGCCTAATATTTAATAAATTAAAACACTTTTACAAATAACTTTTAGTCAGGAGTTGGATTCAGTGGTCAACAAAGTCAATGCATAATGTACAATATAAATGAGTCCGTGAGGCTAATATTTTGCATCTCATATGCTCTTATTTTCAACGAAAATAATCACAATATTACCAAAATTTGCCGCTTATGTTTTCTCTTTAAAGGAACGAAATTTGTAAATAAGTACTATTCCAGAAGAACACGTTTTTGGGGTTTTCTGTTTAATAAGACTTTCCAATATACCGCCCTCAGCCTAGTCAATATGGTGAATACAGTAATTTCAGTGTTTCTCTTCCTGGGGCATACGGATCCAAACTGGCACACTGGCTGTTACATTTAAATAGAAAATAGTTCAAGACGGAGACCGATACTATGACATATTTTCACGGTGCTTTCAATCAATGATCCACAACCTTTGTTATAGTTTTATTCCATATGATTAGTGCAATAGTAATAAATTTCTGGGTATAGTTTACAATTGATAAGAGCTTGCATTGCTAACGTTATTTCATTGTTAGCGGTCAATGAATAGCTTGACAGCGACTATCCTGAATTGAAATGTTTAATTATATGAATTTATGAACATATTCATCACATATCTTAAAAGTGTGTCGGGAAACATATTTTAAGTTTGCTGACAACTAAATATTTGCACGCTTGCTGGTTTTTAACCCGCTAACCCAAAAAACAACCGGTTTTCCCCATAAAATGTTTTACTTTCATTCTCAAATGTCGCATGATATGCGGGATCAGAAAATTCAAAATGGGAATTGTGTGGCACGAAGAAATTAAAGCATTTCCGCGTTCACAATATCACTAAGTTCGCCTAAAACAACACATGTCTGTATGCTTTCCGTTTATTGTTCATTCAAGTAGTTATACCATTGGTGCTGCGATTGCTGTAAGCCCTACTATACTTACTATTTGTTGAAAGATGTTTAGATCGTTTTTACCGGTAATACCAGTTCTTACTCCGCAATTCTTGCGTCTTCCAGCCCTGCAGAGGCGATAGGGTCTCAGGTCTCTCACGCAACGTGTCACAGCACGGGTAAATTAATTTGTTCAGTTTTTAATTAAAATACCAGCAAAAGCCTTAGGGCACCTGTCAGCCATTCTTTGCTGCTGTTTAGCTCCTCTATACAAGAGTTACGACACTGCGTAAGACGTTAGCATGCAACTACTTTACCAAATAGTTAATGACATTTAATCCTATAGCGAAAGTTGATTCTGGCATTTGTATAAACAGCAATGACTTAGATATGTTTTACAGATCAAAATAACCAGAAACAACCTCAGTAGGAAGTCATGCAGAACGAATCTGGTCACAACGACGTTTGACCGATCGGGACATTAAATGAATCAATCATTGTATTTTTGCGGGGTCAGAAGTGAAACTAGTAGAACATGCGTGCTACGGAAGAATTTTAGATTATCATCCACTACTATTTCCGCTGTAAAACGACAAAGCTTGACTCAGACCATCTGTGGGTTATAGTTGTAGTGGGGATTTCCTGACGCGTTGTCTGTTTTTAACTTGCTGACTTTTGACTTCAATGAGTTTTCACCAAACTGCCAAAGCTATGGACCCACAGCTAGCCTCTGACTGTGGGGTTTTCACATTTTTAAAGTATATCTGTCCCGTGTTGTGATATTTAACGTTTCTTTATTTTTGTGAAACCCATTCCGCTTTCGTTTTCTTCTCACAGCTATTTCAGTTTTATTTATTTATTTATTTATTTATTTATTTTCACTCCTTGAGAGACTTCTCGTGTGTGGAAACTCATACGGAATATTATAGGTTCACACTTGTGCATCGGGCTACGTTCGAAACACCTCAGGTCGAAGAATTGAGGGGTCTTACAAATATTGAGGGTACATCGGGAGAACTTGAATATACTGTGGAACTAAAAGGGGTCGAAAAAATTAGTGCTTCAAATTGGAAATATGAAAATAGAGCAGCATTGGAAAAAAATTCACACATAAAAGTTTTAATGAAATTCGTTTGCGTGTTTTATCACTGTTGTAATCTCCTTTATCTTTTAATGATTATAGACACATTGTCATATGTTTGAAGTCTATCAAACGAAACACATTCAACCATGTCAATCACAGGAAGAGCAATCACATTATTGTACACGTGCAGAATAAGCATTACAATCAATGCTAATGATTATGTAACTGCTTATTATAGTTCCCGATTTACTATATATCTGGTAGTTTACAGGTAGGTAATGAAAACCTTTGATGTTGAAATATATTTGCGCACAAATGAGAATTCCATGCCATATAGACATTTAAATTTAATTATCGTCGTAACCCCTTTTGATTTAATTTTGATGTACTCTCCATTACTTTTCTTCTTTTTTCTGAAATTCAGTTTCTCTACTCGTTCAAAACTATTCAAGTGTAAGGTCTAGTTGTCAACTCAATCGGTAAATTTTTAGATTACTTAATTCTACTCCGACGATGAACTCATTTGCCAGCGATCTGTACACAGTATTTTGTGTTTGCATGGCTGTTATTTGTCTGTCAACAAATTTTATGAAGAACGATAACAAAGTGCACTAATTTTCCAGAAAAAAAATATCAAATTAGAGCCAAACGTTGTCTCCTAGACCAAAGATCGACCCTTACTGCCATTATAAACCCTATTAAGGAGCAACAGTGCGAAAAAATGAGATCATGTACGTAAGGAAGTGGACGTACATGAACAGGAGGGCAAGGGATTTGGTCCTGTTTCTTTTTTGTCCTTGAGGAAAGAAGACATAGACATTATCCTTTCCTTATCGATCAATAAGTATTTTTCGTTCGCGGAGCTTGGTGATCCGTTACATGTCAGTCATTAATTTTGTATTCAATATGTGTTCTGCCTCTTTTTTGATTGTGACTTTCTTACTCTTTGTGAAATTTTCGGTATCAATCACAGTTTCAATCATCTCTTCAATGTCCTTTGCAAGTTTCTTTGTCTACGTTTTGTCTCATTATTAACTTGATCATCTGATTGTAAGACATATTTTTCTTTCATGGCATGTGTGTACCACTCAGCTCAAAGATTAAACTTTTCCATTATCAGAGACTATTGTACACTGTAAAGTTAAGTGTTAAAGGATAGAACACCAATTAAACGCCTTTTTGTAACACTTTTTGAACGCGTCCAGACGTTCAGAAATTTAACACTACGTGTTCAACCAACGTTCAATTTTTGAACACACGTGTGCAGATTTTGAACGCTACGTGTTCATCAGACATGATATTGAACACCATGGTGTTCCATATCTGAACACACGTTGCACATGAAATGTGTTCAAAAAATTGAACGCATTTACGCGTTCAAAGGGCTGTAACACTTTTTGAACGCATGGACGCCGTTCAACGATAAGTGTGTTAAAGGCCAGAACACATGATGCGCGCTTGTTGGACACATTTAATTCGGAGCGTTCAGGGGGTGTTCAAGCCTTGAAATAACATTACAGACCGCTGATATTCAGTAAAATTATTTTATTCTAAAATTACACAAAACATTTTTAGAGTAAAATACAATAATTTACTGTAAAATGGGCAAATAAACATTACCACTTTGTATGTAAAGTTTGTCAGAGGAAATACCAACGGTGTTAACACTCTCCTATCAAATACAGAAGCATAAAAAATCACCATAAACACTGTAGATCGTTTTAAAAAATATGAACAAGGTTACTTAAATATTGTGAATTACTTTTTATGTTCATGCTTGTTTAAAACGTACAAAAAATCTAAAAACGCTCAAAATTTGAAATACTTATTGTGTTGAAAACACGTATTTGTATGAAATGCATACTCCATTTTTGTAAGATGGTTTCTTAAAGACATTTCCTCTTGTATAGACAATTGTAAATTTTGAAGGAAAAAAAGTTAGTCAAGGCTTCTCTAGTGAGTGAACATGGTATATAGTTGTCCACACTAAAGTAAACACAAGATGTCAAGTTGTCAGAGTGTCACAGTAAGGCACAACATGCAGAAAGTGTGGAAAGTGGGTTCTTGGCAGGGTAAAACCTATTTCCTTGTCCAACAAAGTCCTTCATAAACAGAAAGGTTTGTTTGTTTGTAATATCTTTAAATATACCCTGAAATAAATCTGTGACATTTCAAAATCTACTTCTCAGAAATTTAATACATATTGATTCGTAAAGAACTTTCAAATTCTGGCGTACCCTGCTATTAATTTTTTATACAAATTTTTTTACCAAAAATGGTAAAAATCACCCTTAAAATAGAAAAAATGTAGATTTCATCATAACTTGGATATTATGGTAATCCCTAATGTCTTAAAAGTGTCTGAAATGTCTTTAATGTCTTAAAAATACAAAGTTTCAAATTTCTGCATAATTTGAACAATCTGAAAAAGGTTATCAGTAGAGGTCTATGTCCAAAATATCGAAACTGTTCAATTAGCAGTTTTGAAGAAGATTTTTAAAGATTTTTGACCAAAAATGACAAAAATTGCCATGAAATATAAAAATTTGAATATTTCATCACAACTAGCACAAATTTGACTGAGGTCATTCTTAGAGACATGTTTACCAAATATTGAAGACATCAGTAAAAGAGAAGAAGATTTTTGCCAAAAAATAGCAAAATTAGCCTCAAAAATATAAATTTGCATATTTCATCATAATTTGAACATATCTGATTAGGGTATCCCTGGGAACCTGTAATCCAAATATTAAAGGATTCGTACAGGCTGTTTTGAAGAAAAACCTTTGGATGTACAAATTTAAGGACAATGCTACTCATCCACCTATTTAGCTGACAGCAAAGCTAAAAACCAGTTGCTAAGTACAAGAGACGTGTTGAGCTACAATACAAAATAATCTTAGGTTTGGTAGCAGGCTATGATCAACTAAATGTTACAGGGGCATAAGCTTTCAAAGACGTGAAGTCTCCTTCATCAGATACACGATGGAATGAAAAATTGAAGCAGAAAGTGACAGAAAATTCAGAGTGAAAATTTCAGAACATTCAGTAATTCAGAGTGGACATTTTTACTCTGAATTTTCTGTCGCTTTCAGCTTTAATTTTTCATTCCACCCTTGCATCTGATAAGGGAGACTACACATCTGTGAATGCTTATTCTCCGGCAACATTTACTTGATCATAGCATGCTACCAAAGCTTTGATTAATTCAGAACAAAAATACAGAAATTTATCAAAATTCAGTTACTGACCCTTGAAAGTTTAAATCTACATTATAGATGAACTGAGGTTCTCAAACTTGTTTCCAGACAGCTACCTGTACACTCATCTTCTTCATTACCTGTACCACCAACTTCTGTAACAACTCTTCGATTTTCAGTTAAATCCCACTTTTTACATCCTGAAAATAATGCAACAATAGGTAATGGCGAGATGAGACTTTAAATGAAAGACATGGAGCTGATTAGGTTAAGAAAAAGGGGAGACTTTCATATACAGTGCCTCTCTTCAATACTGTTACAAAATATTTGCTGCTTCTTGTCATCAACTGATTAAAATAAAAAAGCCAAACTCTCATCTGCTGAAACAATACATTGTATACTCTACGATGTTTAAGTGATGTTTTAAATGCCATTGTGTCTACTAAAAGACATGTGTTAGCTGTGATTACGCAAGGCATATCGATCGCGCTAAGGTCAAGGGTTATCGCTATAGTTGTGTTCGTTGACCCTTGACCCGAGTGAGATCGATCGATAGGCCATGGCCAAAAGTACCAATGCGTATTCACAGCTAGTTGTTTGTATACCAGCCACTGAAAGAAAAAAGGTTTCTTCACGTAGTAAAGCTATTTCAAGGTACAATACAATTAATTTCGAAGGATAATAATACAGATGCTTCAAAATCTAATACCTTTTACTGTTTTGGAGAGGAAACTTACCCTTTCTGGTCTTGCTTCCGCACGATCACGACTTCAGGGTGCGCTTACAAGAAAAATGTCGCAACTTCCGTTTTGATGCATCATGGGATAGGAAAGGGCACCAAATTTGAACACCAAGTGTTAAGAAGTAGAACGCCCCTTGCACGCCGATGTTAAAATTAAAACGTTCATGGTGGTTTTCTGACTTTCTTTTCAAATTGTGAAAATTTCAACCCGTAATAAACGTGTAAAATTATTTTGTATACTTCCTTTTGTAGAAAAAACATGCTTTCAGCAATTGTAGACCGGAAATATTTTTCAGTTAGTGTGAAATTCGTTACACCAAAATCCGTGTACGTTTGCCGGTCAGCGAGGCAGTAGTAAATTTAATATAGCCATTGTAAAGTAAAAAACACAAAAGATTGTTAATTGTTTCACAGTATTGTAAAATTTCTGTGATGCTGAGTTTTTGAACACTTGAAGGAGATGGTTGTTAACACATCGTGTTCAGGTTTAGAACATCATTTTTAATAATATGAACACTAGTGTTAACAATATGAACACTAGCCGTTCAAATTTGAACACCGACATGTACATTTTGAACGCGTAAAGACGCGTCTAGCGTCCACAATTTTTACAGTGTAGACACGTGTAAATCTGCAATAAATAGAGATTCTCATGAAATTACAACAGTACTGTAAAATGAATTGTGTATGTCTCTTTCGTTTGACCCTATAATAACCTGTCTGTTGATGGTATCCTTACTCCGTAACATGTATATTCTAAGATAGAAAGTATCCAAAGGATTTCTGTTAGAAAACTTCCAGTCATTATTAGGCGGGATGAGGAGGGTCAAATGTGTAAACCTGTCTTTTTGGACGGTCGCATTTTGCAAACTTTGGTAGCCTAGGGGATGGTCAGACTTTACAATTGCCAATTTTAATGAAATACAAACCATTGTGAAGTTGAATTCTATGCACAGCTAATTTGAAATATATATGAACGTGAATAGAGAGGATGTTTGAAAGCGCACGTCTAAGTGTTCAAGAAAATTTCCTAAAGTCCATCTGAAGTCTGTATCCTAACCAGACAAACCTAGCTACCTCTGTCTATAGATCAGTGCATTTTTATATGTTTTAGGTGTATTTGAGTTCAGTATTAATAATTATATTGAAATTTCATCCGACAACATCTGTTCACCATACAAAAGCAGCAATGTAAGTGCATTTATATATGCCTGATTATTGATATGAATGTACTTAATTAGATTACGGTGATTAGAAATGCATATGTACACTCAATATCATAATGGTATTTCACTCAAAAACGTCAAAACCATATATGGCATTGCTATATGTGGAAAAGCAATAACGGTTTTTTCCGATATATAACTAGCCATATATTTGCTTTTATATTTGCTGAATTGTTGATATCAATGTACTAGACTACACTAGGATGGTCAGAAGTGTACATGTGTACATAAAATATATGAGAAAAAAAGTGCCAGCTTACTGCACGTTGGAATTCAAAGGGTGTACATGCACACACATTTGAACAGGTAGCATGTGCTGGGAGAGTGTTACGGATTTTTATGCCTTGGGGTAAGATCATACATTATCGGACGACATTTCAGGGGAGGGTCATCACAGATTTTATAACTGCTGTAATGCAAAATTCCTCGGCCCTCCCCTCCGGCTATTTTCCATCCAGTCCCTAAATCAAGACGTCGACAAAGAGGTGAACTACAATCTCGTGACCAATCCCTATTATATTCCTAAATCCCTCTCATAGTCAGGCCTCATTAGAGCATACTAGCATTCTATAAAAAAGCCAATTTATGAGTAGACAAAGAGTACAGGGTCAAAAGTTTGAAATAAATATTAACGGTTATCTATTCTTAACCTCTTCCAAATCTGTGACTTTAATAATGTTTTGAAACTTATTTGCGAAAATACCTTCTCTTTACAGAAACGGGAAAAATTTCAATTCAACTTGTGAGGTGTTTCCATGAGCCAAAATAATATGTTGAGGCTCTTGGGGGAATATTTAGTATGTAATCTATGCAAATACCAGTATAATACAAAACGCTGAAGATCAAAATTGATTTTTTTCCGTCTGGCAGGAAAGATCAACAAGTGCGAATTCTGTTGATACCCTCGACCTAAAACTACTCCCACACAAACACGTCCTTTAGATATTCCAGCATATTTTAAACACCAACAGTCACCATAGCTAGTCACTGGAACTATTACCATTACTTCTTTTCATATTATAGTTCTTTCTCTCTGTACCTAAACCAAAACAAACCGTGACGTTTTGTTTCTCCCGGCCACTTCTGTCAGCTCGTGTGGTGGTCAACGAAAAGCAAATATCTTACATCTGGTGGTGATAACAAACTCATTATAATTCCCCACTTTTTGCAGGTGAGTTTTCCGTCAGGGAGTTTGTCTTAAAATAAAACACTGAACAATGAACAACAAGTATAATAATAATTTTGATGTGATGTATCGTTAAATGCATTAATATCTCATTTAAAGATCGTAAGAGATCAAAGATTTTTATTGTAGTACAAGTGTTCCAATTTTGTCTCTCAACTTCATCGGATATTAGAATACAAAATTTAATATTCATGATATCTCACCTGACAAAATAGATCAAAACTACTGTATGGCTCTAAGTTAAATTTTAAAGTCGGGTATACATTTGCCGAAATTGGAGTTTTCTAGGTGAATTAAGACAGAAACATTGCCTCTAAGCGAGTTTCTGAACAACATATGAAACTGTGATCCCCTATGTTATAAATGCACAGTACGTGTAGTTGCAGTCTATGTTGATGAAAAAGTGCCATGAAGTCCTGAAACTGCACAGCGATTATTTTGTCCAAAGACAGCAATGCTAGATGAATACTGTTATGTAGGTCATTTCCCCCCACACTCATCATGACCTGAGTTCAATTAGTCTAGAACATTCTCAAGGTCACTGCCCTTAATGACCTCACAACCTTGAATTCAATTAGTCATGTTTGGAATGTTCTGGAAAGTTGATTAGTTGTGTAAGAGAGATAATTTTAGAACAGTAATTAGCATGTCAATAAAAGTTCTAGATTGTTCTTATATGCCTTTATAAAAGGGACGTGCACAGCTTCCAGTCAGACTTTTGGGATCGTGTCTCTTGTGTGTTACTACATGTGTTTGGAAACCCAGCAGTAGTCATTCTCAAGACTTTTCAAGACCTTCACTGCCAACGCTGGATTTACTCTGTGGACTTTGTGCAACTACAAGCCTGCAAGCCGAAGGACTGTTCATTCATCCGACTGACTGTTACAACTCTGAGACTGGAGCTTTGCCGTCCCAGCTGAGATAAGTAGTCTGTACACTTTAAAGCTTGTATTCTATCCCAAACTTAGCAATTAGTTTTATTTTCGTAATAAATTTTGTTTAAACGGAAACTGCTGAGTTCACCCTTTTGTTCGTTTTCTCTGCACGTAACAAAATTGGGGGCTTGTCCGGGATACGAATATTTTGAGCCGTTTGACAACATTTTGCCTACCTTTTCAAAACTACTGTATACTTTGAACTCAGCGAAATTTAATCATGGCGGAATTTAAACCAGAGGAAATGGATGACCTTGATCAGGACACATTTGATTCCCTCAGAAAAGACGACCTCATAACGCTGGCCAATTTCCTTAAAGTAGAAGTCAAAAGATCTATGCGCAAGAGGGAAATACAGTACCGTATTGCCAAACATCTAGTTGATTTAGGCCAATTTGAGGAATCCACCCTGAAAGATTATGAGCCCGAGTCTACCTCTGAACTCAGAAAATTAGAATTAGAAATGCAGACAAGTTTGGAGATCAAGAAACTAGAATTACAAATGGAAAAAGAGACAGGCATTAGGAAAAGAAAAATACAAATGCAATTAGAAATGGAAGAAAGACAGAGAGAGAAAGATAGGCAGGAAAGATTAGAAATGAAACGTTTAGAGCTTGGACAGTCAGGAAAATTCTTCCTTCAGACAAGTTTGACATCACTAAGCATTTCAGGCTAGTTCCCCTTTCCAAGAAAAGGATGTTGATAAATATTTCCTTCATTTTGAGAAAATTGCTCAGAGTCTGAATTGGCCTAAGGAGTCCTGGTCTATGCTTTTGCAGAGTGCTTTGGTGGGTAAAGCCAGAGAAATTTACATTCAATTGTCAGTAGAGCAGGCTTCAGATTATGATTCTGTGAAGGAATTAATTCTCAAGGGCTATGAATTGGTGCCTGAAGCTTACCGTCAGAAATTTAGGGATTGTGAGAAGGTGAAGGATCAAACTTATGTTGAATTTGCTCGAACAAAAGAACAACTGTTTGATCGTTGGTGTTCTTCTGAAAAGGTCAGTCAGAATTATGAAAAATTACGACAGCTTGTTTTGATTAAGGAATTTAAAAGGTGCATCAGAAGTGACGTCAAGACGTTTATCAATGAACAAAAGGCAGATACATTGGAGGTTGCTGCACGTTTGGCCGATGATTATTCATTGACCCACAAATCTTCATTTCTCAGCAAACCATCCAGTCCTTTTCATACAGAAACAATGCAGGTAAATTTAACTCCTCCTTTTCATCCAAGAATTTTTCAAAGGACAGTAGGAAATCAAATGACAACAGTTCACAGAGTTCAAGTAACTCCCACATCATCAGATCCCAAGTCTCAATCTCCTTCTGACAAACAGTTCGGTACACTTTCTTGTAATTATTGTAAGAAGACGGCCATTTATGTCAGAGTGTTTCAAATTGAAAAGAAAACGTGAAGGTCAAAGTGGTCAAAGTGGATCTAAGCCAACCGGCTTTATTTCTTCATCAACTCGATTAGAGTCTAATAATGTGTGCAACACATTTTCTGAGGTTAAACCCCTCTCATCCCCAATTAATGAGGTCAAGGTCAATTCTTCTCAAGATAGCATTATGGGTATTTTCGAACCATTTATTCATGATGGTTTTATATCACTTTCTAGTGATTTTTCTTCCGCTACCCCTGTCAAAATTTTAAGAGATACGGGGCTTCCCAGTCTCTTTTGTTGGCAGATACCCTGCCGTTTTCTGAAAAGTCATTTTCAGGTTCTAAAGTTCTTATTAAGGGGGTAGATTGCAATGACTTTATTCCTGTTCCTCTCCATAATGTCTATTTGTCTTCGGACTTTGTTTCTGGACCTGTGCTTTAGGTATTAGGCCTTTTTTGCCTTTTGAAGGGATTCACCTTCTTCTTGGAAACGACCTTGCTGGGGACAAGGTCATTACTAATCCACTTGTGACTGATAATCCTAGTTTAGATCAGGATCCAGAGCCAATTGAACAAGAGATACCCGATTTATTTCCTTCATGTGCCATTACTCGAGCCATGTCAAAGAAAACTTCCGAGAATCAAAATACTCTCAAAAATAATGTCACAGATGTTGACTTAAATGACACCTTTCTCAGTCAGGTGTTTGACACGGATCATTCCGTTATCCCTCGTGGATTTGAAACTTCCAGTAAAACTTCTGCTGACCAAAGTCAGACATTTTCTAGATCAAATCTCATTGCAGAACAACACAAAGACCCAGATATTTTGTCTTTGTTTGACAGGGTAGATGATGAAGGTAAAACTTCAGATAGCTCTGTTTCCTATTATACAAATCTGGTATTCTCATGCGTAAATGGAGACCTCCAGATGTTTTGGTTGATGACGATTGGGCTATAAAACATCAAATTGTGGTTCCAAAGCCCTACCGTGCTGAAATATTGCGCCTGGCCCATGAAACCCCCTGGGCTGGTCACTTAGGAGTCAGGAAAACTTATCATAAAATTCTCAGTCACTTTATTGGCCTAATCTCAGGCAGGATGTAGCACATTTCTGTAAAACTTGTCACACATGTCAAATGGTAGGAAAGCCAAATCAGACCATTCCAAAGGCCCCTTTACAGCCAATTCCTGCATTTCAAGAACCATTTAGTAGGATACTAATAGACTGTGTTGGGCCCCTACCAAAAACAAGATCAGGAAATGAGTACATGCTGACAATAATGTGTACATCAACTCGGTTCCCAGAAGCCATACCACTGAGAAATATAAAGACAAAGACTATAGTGAAAGCTTTAGTCAAATTTTTCACTTTATTTGGCCTCCCTAAATGTGTCCAGTCCGATCAAGGCTCCAACTTTATGTCTGGAATTTTTCAACAAGTAATGGATCAGCTAGGCATTAAACAGTATAGGTCATCCGCCTATCATCCAGAAAGTCAGGGTGCTCTTGAGCGATTTCATCAAACTTTGAAAAACATGATTAGGACCTACTGTTTTGACACAGGAGAAGCAGTGGGATGAAGGAATTCATTTTCTGCTCTTTGCTGTTAGAGAGTCAATTCAAGAGTCTCTTGGTTTTAGCCCATTTGAGCTTGTATTTGGACATACAGTCCGTGGCCCACTTAAGCTCGTTAAGAGAAATTCCTATCAGACGATGATGATTGTCTGAATATTTTGCAATATGTGTCAGATTTTCGTACGAAACTCTCTAAAGCATGTGAATTAGCCAGAGAAAATCTTGAGTCATCTCAGCAGTCAATGAAAACCAAATATGATAAAAGCACCTCAAAACGGAAGTTTGAACCAGGTCAAAAAGTTCTTGTTCTACTTCCAATTCCTGGCAAACCACTCCATGCTCGTTACTTTGGGCCATACCTAATTGATAAGAAATTAAGTGATTTAAATTACATCATAATAACACCTGACAGGCGAAAACAAAAACAGCTATGTCACATAAATATGCTTAAGCCATATTTGGATAGGGATAATCCTACTATAACTCAGCCTGTCAGTACCGTCAGTTCTGGCCATTATGAAGATAGTGATACTGAAACTGACTTGAGTGAAGATACTCTAAACTCAAAGCTGGGCTCGGTCAAGCTTCAGAACTCAGATATCCTGGAGAAGCTGGAGTCTACAAAGTTGGCACACCTCCAGCCAGAACAACAACAACAGGTGAAAGAACTGCTCCACGAATATAAACACCTGTTTCAAGATGTTCCAACGAGGACAAACGTCATCTATCACGACGTTGATGTTGGGGACAGTACGCCTGTAAAACAATATCCATACAGACTAAATCCAACAAAAGCGAAATATCTCCAGGAAGAAGTCAAATACCTGCTGGACAATGACTTTATTGAACCCAGTAAAAGTAACTGGAGTTCGCCGTGCATACTTGTTCCCAAATCAGATCACAGTTATCGTATGTGCACGGACTTTAGGAAGGTCAACACTTTAACAAAGACAGACACTTTCCCAATCCCGAGGATTGATGACTGCATCGACCGAGTGGGAAAAGCCAAGTATGTGACGAAGTTTGACCTACTGAAGGGATTTTGGCAAGTCCCTCTGACGGATCGTGCTCGTGAAATATCCGCCTTTGTTACACCAGACGGATTGTTCCAGTACAAGGTGATGCCATTCGGAATGAAGAACTCTCCGGCAACGTTCCAACGGATGATCAACGACGTCATATCCGGGCTAGACGGATGTGCAGCTTATGTTGACGACGTCGTCCTGTATAGTGACAACTGGGAGGAACACATCAAGCTCATGCGGAAGTTCTTTGAGAGACTGAGCAAAGCAATGTTGACTGTCAACCTTGCCAAATCTGAGTTTGGTTGGGCGAGGGTGACTTACCTCGAACATACCGTAGGACAGGGTGAGGTAAAACCTGTTGATGCCAAAATCAGTGCCATTTCAAGTTTTCCCATACCAAACTGCAAACGACAACTGATGCGCTTTCTCGGTATGGCTGGTTACTACAGAAAATTCTGTCCAAATTTCTCCACAATTACTGAGCCTTTGACTAACTTACTTAAAAAGAAAGTAAAGTTTGTTTGGTCAGAGCAATGCCAACAGGCATTTGATACACTTAAAGCCATACTGCAAAGTGCTCCAGTGTTGTCTGCACCAGATTTCACTTTGCCATTCAAATTAGCTGTGGATGCTAGTGATACGGCTGCTGGTGCCGTTTTATTGCAAGAGGATAGTCATGGTGTAGATCATCCTGTTTGCTATTTTTCACGCAAATTTAACAAATCCCAGAGAAACTACTCTACAATTGAAAAAGAGTGTTTATCTTTGATATTAGCTTTACAGCATTTTGAAGTTTATGTTACTTCTTCAAATCAACCAATAGTGGTTTATATTGATCACAACCCTCTTGTTTTTCTGCAGAAATTTAAAGGCAAAAATCAGAGATTGCTAAGATGGAGTTTAATGTTACAGGAGTTTAATCTTGACTATAGACATATCAAAGGCAGAGACAATTTAATTGCAGACTGTCTCTCTCGTATTTAGAGTTTATTGTTGTTCACTTTCAAGAAGTTTACTTCAGAGTAAAATAAAAAAAAAAATTTGAGTACTTAAATCTTTTTCAAGATTACATTTGCAAAAGAAAGATTTTTCTTTGAAAAATTTTCTTTTTTTTGAAGAGGGGGTGTGTTATGTAGGTCATTTCCCCCCACACTCATCATGACCTGAGTTCAATTAGTCTAGAACATTCTCAAGGTCACTGCCCTTAATGACCTCACAACCTTGAATTCAATTAGTCATGTTTGGAATGTTCTGGAAAGTTGATTAGTTGTGTAAGAGAGATAATTTTAGAACAGTAATTAGCATGTCAATAAAAGTTCTAGATTGTTCTTATATGCCTTTATAAAAGGGACGTGCACAGCTTCCAGTCAGACTTTTGGGATCGTGTCTCTTGTGTGTTACTACATGTGTTTGGAAACCCAGCAGTAGTCATTCTCAAGACTTTTCAAGACCTTCACTGCCAACGCTGGATTTACTCTGTAGACTTTGTGCAACTACAAGCCTGCAAGCCGAAGGACTGTTCATTCAGCCGACTGACTGTTACAACTCTGAGACTGGAGCTTTGCCGTCCCAGCTGAGATAAGTAGTCTGTACACTTTAAAGCTTGTATTCTATCCCTAACTTAGCAATTAGTTTTATTTTCGTAATAAATTTTGTTTAAACGGAAACTGCTGAGTTCACCCTTTTGTTCGTTTTCTCTGCACGTAACAATACCCTCACTCCCAGAATGGGAAGTTATGAGTTTTTCAAGTTGATTTGCTTCAATACTGACAGTACCTTGGCAGGACATTAACAGTGTTTGGTGGAAAGACAGTGAGTATAGAACAGTGGAGGTGTGTTTGCGCACTTAAAGCGCACTCTAGAGGTGAGTCTCCTTGAACATCATGACAATCCTGAGAGCTGCATGTCACAAAATCTCTTCTGACGATCTTGTTCATCATGCATCGTCAAGAAACTTTAGGATCCTGCTAGTGATGGCCACAGACAAGTACCTCACAGTGGCCTGCGACAAGGAATATATTGAAAGAAAATTCCAACTCTATTTACATATAAAAGGTGAGACCCTTCCATTAGAAAGAATAAGAACTCCATCCAAGCAAAGGCGAGTACTGTAAGAATAATAATGGAACATCGTGATGACGCTAAATATTCAATATTGATGAATTTCTATGTCTATGGTGTGTATCAGCCGTAAATAATGATAGATGTGAACAACAAACAAGACGGTCAAAGTTGCTGTGAAGAAACCGGGTAGCTCTGCTTCGGTCTAATCAGATGCATTTGCCAGGAAACTGGCCGTGTCTTCAGTCATCATAGGAACTGACTTCGCCTTGATGTGGATACATCGTTTTGGTAGGAGCAATTTCAGTTATCTTAAGGAGGGACAGCCTCCTATTTCATCCAATGTGCAGCCGCTCGGAGGTTATAGCCGATTAGCGGACTGTAAGAACTCACAACAACTTACGGAGTATGAAATTCAAAGTAAAGCTATCGTAAAACTTACTGATTGTTTTGAGATGGTTGACGAATGGTCATTGATATCCAACCAATCCCCAAGCTACAAGCTTCCAAGATGCTGCACATTGCCAGAACTGTTGACAAGACTGTCGTTGATTAATATTCGTATATACCCATGGCTCGGTCTCGATAATCTCAATTTTTAGAAATCCAAGTAAGGAGTATAGCAACAAGCATATGACATAGGTGCTTACATGGCCTATACCAGCAAAACAATAATACCGTTCAAAGTGGTGTCAAGATTGACAGGTGATAATTCATATACTAAAATAAAAAATTTCAGTTGGTGTATCGTATGCCGTGTACATCAGCTATATCATATAACTATCTGCACTGAAATTTATATGGAGAGAAACTTCCACACGCCAGGCGCAATACATTCTAGAGTGGGAAAACAAAATGAGTGACGTCTTTCGTCTTCCATTTTAAGTCCTACTACCAAACTGTGTCTAACGTGTAAATCAAGTTGAGGCAGAAACTACTGTCCATGATGTAGTTGTCGTCTAACTTTGGCGACATAAGGCAGCGCCAGAGCAGTACAAGGAAACGTAAACCACCAAAAAACAGACGGCAACGACGTACGATTTGCGATGACACATGTGGCAATATGATGAACGCTCCACTGGCGAGCTGAGCAACGTAACCGAAACTTTCAGTATCGTTCGTCGCTATTAAAACACTGCCCATGAATCGTTATTGGTGAGGGCGCAATTATCAATGGCCTCTGAGAGTCCACCTTACTCAGTTTTGGTATTTTCGTCACGGTTGTGTTTGACAACCCTTCAATATATACGTTTATTTAATTTTTCAACATATTTGGCATTTCAGAATTTTTTTTTTATTTCGAGTTCTGCCCGTTTTACAACAGATGACTTAGATGAAAAGAAAAGAAAAAAAAAGAGAATACATACACATACATTATGCTTCTACTTCTGACAAAGGAGTCATACTTCAAAATTCGACCATTTGTCTAAAAACTTTCTGTATCTCTCATTTCTTTTTGCAATGTAGAGTTCAGTGTGCTTTAAAGTTCTAATCTTTAACTTAACTAATCTTAAAGAAGGGATAATCTTCTTAATTTACAGTCAAAAATTGTTTTCTTTACTATCAATAACAAATAATTTAGAAGATCAGAAGAAGAGGTGTCACCCAGCAAAATTTGTTTAGCGGATAGCTTCTGTGGGGCTTCAGTCGAAGCACCCCATAACAAAACAAAACCATTCCAAATACACTGGATACTTTCACATTCAACAAAAAGATGCATCAAGGTCTCTTCTACTCGTTCACAAAAGGTGCAAAGACTACTCTTTGTACGAGGAGGGTTCATTCTGTACAGTCTTCTGTTTGTATAAATCAAATTGTGTACTAACTTCCAATGAAAGTCTTGTAACTTGGATTCTAGAGACACTTTAAAGGGTAACAAAAATATTTCTGGCCATTCCTCTGTATCAATGGTATACAAATGTGAGAAATAAAATTTACATTTTGCTGGTATGAAATATTTGGATGACAAATGCTTTCTAATATCTCTTACTTTGCAGCTAGATAAGCAAACAAACTTTGTTTTGAGAAAGATTCCGATTGGCAATACTGGTCTTACTAGCACAGAGTCACATTTTTTCCACTTCAACGGAATGACATCGAGAATACCCAACCAAAACATAAAATGGTTTAAATTACAACCAAGAGCTTTAAAATCAGCTTGATTTTTGAATTTAGAATTGTTCCCAAAAATATCTGATAAATAAATAATACCTTTTTTGTACAGATATGGATGAAAAACAGATTTGTTATCAATAAGAATATTTGCATTATTCCATGTAACCTGCTCCACTGGAGGAGTGGAGGAAAACGGATTGATTTCCTGCCAACAGTACAGCATACTTTCATAGAACTTTGGAAGCCAAATGGGCAACACTTTAACATCATAGTTACAATGGAAAATTAACTCATTTCCAATATCTTTTGTAAAGTAAGAAAAGAAAAGCTTCCACGGATATTGACAGAGTCAGATAGATAACGTTGAATCCATGAAATTCTATATGCCTTATACAATGAAAAAATATCAATCATGTTGATGCCACCTTCCCCTATGTTACCAATTAAAGTATTCCTACTCACCCTATCTGGACCATTCCACAAAAAATAATGAATAATACCATTAATTAACTTCAGATCACTAGTTTTAATATTTATCATATTGAAGACATAAAGGAATTTGGGAATAACAACGGTTTTAATAATTTGCACTTTGCCAATCAATGTAAGTCCTCTCATTTTCCACAAATTAATCAACGAAATTATCGACTTCAAAGGGGCTGTAATATTTTCCTTATAAGCTTTATCCGTGTCATAGGAAAAATGGATTCCCACAATCTTAAGTGGTTGTTTTGGCCAGGAGATACCGAAGGGATGATCAGACCGGTTCCTCCACTTTCCTAACCACAATGCCTCCGTTTTGCTAAAATTAACTTGAAGACCTGAGGCAAACTGAAACTTTTTAAGAATAGAGAGAAGATTTAAGGTAGAATTCTCATCAGCTAAGAAACATGTAAGGTCATCTGCAAATGCAGAATTCTTTATGGTCTCGCCTAACACACTTATCCCTTTAATATTAGAGTCTTGATTTATACCAACAAGAAGCGCTTCCAAACTAAGGACAAAAAGCGCGGGTGAGAGAGGGTCACCCTGTCGTACACCTCTTTGAATACTGAAAAGACCTGTACTAATACCACGATTTAGGACACAGCTGGAGGGATTTGAATGGAATGTCTTGACCCGGTTTATAACAGAAGAACCAAAATTAAAAGTACGTAGAGATTCAAACATGAATTCCCACTCTAGGCTGTCAAAGGCTTTTTCGAAATCTATGGCTAAAAGAATACCCGGAAGATCACACTGTTTTGTGTACTCCATGACACCTTCAATAACCCGAATACATTCACCTATGGAGCGACCTTTTGTAAAGGCAGACTGGGTTTTATTAGTAATACTTGGTAAAACTTTCTCTAAACGTTTGGCAATGCATTTTGCACCAATTTTATAATCAAGATTTAACAATGTAATTGGACGCCAATTTTTGATTTGACGCTTGTCTTTACCTTTTTTTCTATAAGTGTTATCACTCCTTGCTTTTGAGAGGAAGACAATTCTCCCTTAGAATAAGCAAAGTTCAAAGAATTTACCACACGAGTACCAATAAGCGGCCAAAACATAAGATAAAAGTCTTTAGTAAGACCATCGTTTCCTGGCGTTTTATTTTTTGGCATGCTCTTCAGAGTCGCTAAGGCCTCGTCAAGAGAATCAGTCCCTCACAGCACTTCTTGTCTGAATGACTGAGCTTAGGTAAAGTAACGTTGTGTAAGAACTCTTTACAGGAAGAATGGTCAGTTTGTTGAGACTTATATAGCTGTACATAAAAGTCTTTTATCTCATTCATAATGATTTTAGAGTCTGTAATTATGTCCCCTCTTTTATTTAGTAACTGAATAATCTGAGATTTTTTTGCATTGGCCTTCTCTAATCCAATAAAATACTTAAATTTTTTTCCCCAAACTCATACCAATTTGCCCTAGATCTGATAATACTTCCCTCAACCTGATAGTAAAGCTCAAATTGCAGCTCTCTTTTGACTTCTTCTATCTCCATTAAAGTGTCTGTAGAGTTATTAATAACAAAAAGACCTTCCAATGTTTTCAAATTGGACTCCAGCGATTGAATTTTGTCCCGTCTGTTCCTGGCTTTCTTTTTTCCATAGGGAGATTATACTCAAGAAAGTCCAAGAGAGAGCATGCATCATGGGAGTTGTGCTGACTTATCCACTTGGGAAAATGTATATTGACCAGATTAACAAATCTTCTTCATATAAAAAACTATTATTGAACTTCCACTAGGATCTTCCTAATTTAACCCGACTATCTCCCAACTGAATCATAATGGCAGAGTGGTCAGAAAGGACTAAAGGAATTATATCAGCCTTGTAGACTATCTGTTGGAGGGAGCTACTCACTAAAAGTAATCGAGACGACTCTGGATTTAAAAAGGGCGCATCCTACGCCACGTATACTGCCGTAAAATAGGATTGCGCACACGCCAGATATTTAGTAAATCAAAGTTTAAGGAGGCTTACGACAACAAAGAGGCAGAACTTTCCAGACAGTGGGATTTCCTCCACTTCTATTCAGGTCAATATCAGGAGCCAAATTAAAATCACCACTCCAAATTATTTCCCTATCAGGTTCAATATCCAGCTCATTTATCATATTAACCAAAGAGTTAAGAACAGACACATGGTCTTTCTCAACATCTGGTGCATAAAGATTAATTAAGAGATAGGGTTTCCCATAAAGATCAACAGAAACCAAGATAATTCTACCCCCTGTGTCTTTACTAACTTTGTTCACTGAGAAGTCTATATCTCGAAAAAGAATAGCTACTCCTCGACTATTTGAAGAACCGTGAGAGAAAATGTAATGGCCAGAAAATTGGCGAGGCCAAATGGGCTCATCCTTTGGACTGCTATGGGTTTCTTGAAGGAAGACTTATGTTTGGTTTGTTTCTTATTAACCAAAGAAAGAGGCTTTTCCTTTTCCTAAATCTCCCTAAACCCCTAGCATTAAAGGAGATAATCTCAATATTCTCTGTCATATAAGTGCATGTTTTACTCTAAAATGTAATGCATCTGACAGTAACAGTACCGAAAAAAAACAGAAGCATATAAAAAACAAAAAAAAAACCGGGAGAACTCGAAATTTTGAAAGCAAAGAAAATAAAAACAAAAAACAAAACAAGACCAGACGGAACCACACAACCCAAAGGCCGGCATCAAAAGGCCCAGGGGAACAAGAGCAACAACAGCAAGGCACCTGAACAACGCCTACAACAGAGAAGTCCAAAACGCAAAAGTTAAAAGTTCAGAAAAGCTATTTTGAGCACATTTGGCTTGTTGTCATCTAAGATATCACTTGTATGCTTTATAAACAAGGAGCAGCCATCTTGGTAGACCGTCCCATGTTTGCAGTAGCGCTCTCTCTCTCTCTCTCTCTCTCTCTCTCTCTCTCTCTCTCTCTCTCTCTCTCTCTCTCTCTCTCTATATATATATATATATATATATATATATATATATATATATATATATATATATATATATATATATATATACATATATATATATATATATATTATATATAAGTGTAGGTAAACATCATTATAGAAACAAAACTACTACATGAAATAATAAATCTCATATTTGTATATAATAATAAAGATCTCTGAAAAAAATGTTCATGACCAATGTTTGACATACTATTGCGTGGGTGTTACATTTGCTTAAGCAATAAAATTGTTTCATGTTTTCAGCAATTGTATAAATGCTACCTTTTTCCACAATTTGCCGTTGTTGGAAATATCGATGCATTTTCTTTTGGGGAATACATTCTTTACTGAGATTTCAAGATACAATTTGTTATTTCGACTGGACCTAGTACCTATCCAATTGTTTGGTAGAAGACTGTTTCCCGTAGTATTTTGTCTAATTTATTATAAGTTTTCACTCAACGCTTTTTAAAATAAAGCTGAATCTGCAGCAGGAGAGGTTACATTTGACGTGAATTGCTCAAGCCCATTCGATTAAAACTTTCTGATGTTTAGATTAACATCTCCAGCCATGATACAGGTTTCTGACCAAAATATTCGAAAATCTGTCGATGACTCTCTGCTATCACCAAGCCAGTCTGCAGAACCACGATATTGGAGTAGAGCTAAAACACGCCCTCCAGGGCTGCCAGCCGTAGACTTTCTCAGTAGATGAGAGAGCTACCGCCGACAGCTGCCTGTTAGTCTCTTGGCTTTCTATGTCATTGAGATAAAAGTCATAAACCGAGATAAGTACTTGAGTATTTGTCATTTTTATTTTCAAGGTTCACAAGGATTGTTCTGCTCAGTGTGTACCAAAGTGGCTCCGAAGCACGGTCTGCCAAACTCCTACAAAATGTTTTCTCGAGGACTAAGCATTGGTAGATTCAGGCTTTACGGTACATTCAATTATATATTTGCCATTTCTCAGAGCTCATGATTATCTTGTAATTTCATGAACCGGGGAAAAACGTTTCGGAAAAAATCCGTCATTTTCACGTGGCGTAATAAAAATGTTAACGTGAACGGAAAGTTTAATGTTTTGGTTAAGGACATGTGAGAGGTTGAGACGAATGGGAGAAAATTGCTGACAAAAACGGTAATAAATTTATCAGTTATATTGACTGAAGTTAATCCTAACAAAAAGTAAAATTGTAAGTCTGGCGATGACAGGAACATCAGGAGGATGTCACAAATGCCCTAATAACCGTTAATTTGGGGCAAGCGCCCTCTGTTGGTGAACATGCACTCGGGACAGACACAGACGTTTCTTGTTTGCCACAATTCTTACAATTGAACTCAACTTGCCCGACTCGGAAACTACAATATAGATTGTTAGGTTCAGAAACCTTGTCGAACTACATCTACTTAGGGAGAAGCATGGTATTAGAGGATTGGCGGGCTGTATTTATGGACAAACACTGCACCAGGAATTCGAAAAAGAAACGTAAATGAGCTCCAAGATTTCAGTTATTTAATTTAATCTGCCATACCTGAGTTAGATTTTTCACTGCTAGTTCAAAGAGACTCCTGTCTCTACGTAATCGTGCATATATTTTTTACAGCCCCCCCCCCCAACATCAGCAAAAATTTTAGTGGCCCCCATCACCGACAACAAAATTTTTGTGGGCCCCCTCCCCAAAAAAAGAAAGATTACTTTGGTACAAAGTTGTACACATATATATAATCCTTATAACTTTTAACATATGCTTTAGTGGAAACAACATTCTTGCATTCTTGAAATAAATAATAAACAAATAAATATATAAATAATAAACAAACAAAATAACATATGTTTCAGCTTTACTACTTGTTACACCTACAGCTACTTTTCAGTATTGTGTTGTGCTATTTTAATCTCAAAGAATGATGAAATTACCAAATACCTTATAAACAATCTACAAGTTCATTCAGTGCTGTTATAGTTGTTATAGTTGAAGCATTGATTTATACATGAATTATTTTTAATGATGACAGTGTTCACTGCACATCTCCACGTTAGTCTAACAAGCCCAAGTCAATTTTCAATAATAATATTGCTCATTTTACACATAACAACTGCATTGTGAGGTTTAAGACTTGGTATTTCATCATGCTGCAAGAAGTTTTACAAGGAACTCCAGCTTCAACAGGGAACAAAAATGCTGAAAAATATTCTCTGTCTGTCATGGTGTAAAACATTTTGGTGGCCCACCCCTTACCTTCCCTGGAATTTTCATGGCCCACCCCAAGAACACTCTTTTTTTTTCGTGCCCCCTCCCATTTTCTCTTCCGGCCCCCTGCCGTTAATTGTGCTCGGTCCCTAAGAAGTAAGATGCAAAGCACAGAGGAAAAGTGGCAAATCCAGGCGCTGAAATTTGTGGAAATCCGAAAATTGATCAGTTCCAATATTCTGCTCATGTGTTCATCGTTGTATGGGTCAAAAGTCAATGTGGGCAAAAAAACTTAGACTTTCAAAAGCAGCCTTGGTTATACTTTGATTTCGTTGATTTGACTTATCCGCTACGCTCAATGGTTCTGAAAACTTCTTCTAATATTCTGTACTGACAGAAAAATATAACAACTGATGCAAAATCAGTATAAATATTGAGCAAATAATTATTTTAATGATAATTACCTTAGCAACGTCCCCAATCTCGATCTATCTATCTATCTAGAAAATTTGTATAGCGCCTAAAATCAAAAGTTAAACAATGCTCAGTGGCGCTTAGAGTTACAATGAAAATGCTTTCTGGAAGATGTAAGTTTTTAAGCGTCTTTTGAAAATGTTGACATTAGGAGAGGTTTTTATGTCCAGGGGCAAAGAGTTCCAAAGGACAGGAGCTGCTACAGAGAAGGAGCGGCGACCATAGGTAGTCAGATTCCATCTAGGTGTGTGCAGAAGGCATTTATCAGATGAACGAAGAACACGTGACCAAATAAATGTGTTTCACAGCGTTCGCTGGCATTTAAGTACTAGTCTAAGTATTCTTTGTTCTTACGTCCACCAACTTATACCAATTATATATATATATATATATATATATATATATATATATATATATATATATATATATATATATATATATATATATATATATATATATATATATATGTGTGGGGGGGGGGGGGGTGTGTGTTGCCAAGTCTTTAAAAACTTTTCATGGAACTTCAGCAAAAATCATTAAAACGATAATTTAGAGAAAGGCATCAGAAAATTAGAATTTGAAGTGTACACATGGAGAGAGGTCATCTGCGCATTTCATTAAACTTGCACTTGTAAAAAACATTCGTTATCCTTAATTCACATACGTTAACGTCATGTATAATAAGGAATTTCGTCAGTAGTTCAGAAATATTAAGATCCACAAGCAATTACTACCCATAACACGAAGCGGAGCGTTTCCACTGTTTGCAACAGTCGTTTCTTTTGTAAGCAGTGAGTGTAAAAGTATCAACGTTTGGTTGTTTTGACGTTAGCGCAAAGCCATTGATACGCATATTATAACATTTTACACCGCGCTTTGCTTTCAATCAAGTCGTTTCTCACCAACTCTCCAATGAAAATTCAGTCATTCGATTTGACCGCCCTACATATCGTCATAGTCGAGGCAACTGTTATCTCTCTAGCTGCTGTTTCATGGCTTTGTATGTGATTGACGGGCCTTCCGTCCATTCTCCAGGAAAGCGCTGTTATAGAAGTTTCCGATGTCGTCTGACTTGTTTCTTCACAGCAGTGAAAGTTTTATTTTCTACATGGCGATCAAAGATCCTTTTTACACTGTACAATGGAAAACTTGAATTTTTTGGCGGTATTCTGAATCACCCCTCTCCGCACGTTACCAGTAAATTTGTCGCTACCATTTTGTCTGATGTAGTTCACAAGGAGGTTTACTAGCTAGATCTTCACTGACAGGTTTCCCTGAACAGTATTCCCTACCCAGCAAATTTACCTGCAATATTCTGTCGGAGTATGTGCAAACGCGACTGCGACTGCAATTTATGATCGTTGCAAACAGTCGAAACGCTCCGCTTTCGTGTTACGGATAGTATTTTAATGATGTCCCTTATTCCCCCCTTTATCGTCTTGCCTCGGTCCCACATGTTTGTTTGTCTCGTCGATCATGGCATAGTAGTTTTTTATGTCTTCTTTAAATTCCTACTCTTGTTCATTTGTAACTGATGAAGCAACATGTACGGCAAAGCCAATGTGATGCACTAGAGAGCGTTGAAATGATTGACACTAGTCCAGTTAAGTGATTTATTCATTGCTTTATTAAAGTTTGTGTGCGATGCTCAATGGCGGCTATGTGAGTATGAGTGCTTCATGAAGTCTACAGCGTATGGAGCGGTCGCAGTCAGAGTAACAACTTACATGTAGCGGTGACTAAACAAAATATACAGAGAAAATTTATTATTCACGTTTTTGTAAAACCCTTCACCATATTTTCCTTGGCTAATAGTGCAGTATGACAATTCCCAATCTCCCAAGAAATATGGAGCTGATAATGACTGAAGCATTGTCCTTTATGGCGTCATGTGTTTTCTCAACCGTTGCTCAGCAAATGATATTCACCGTTAGGCGTTAAGACAAAGCTTAGTTTCTTAGCAAGCTATGATGATATAAAACCGTGATAAATTTATCAAAAGAATTCAAAAACGTTAACACCATTTTCTTTTTTCTAAAAAGGCTTCTTTTCTAAATGGCTCTTACAGGATCTTTTGAACAAGTTAAATATTGCAATAATATGATGGCGTTGTTTTTCATTTCGGCATGTAAGGCATTGGCATTGACCAGCACAGCACGACTAATGTGCAGTTCTCGAGCTGCATTAGTACAAAATTAACGTTTGATAGTTTCTGATTCCTTTAAGTAAACGCCATATAATTAAACAACTGTCATCTACCCCTTAAACAATATTGACGAAGATATAAATTGGGAATTTTTCGTAAATTTTGACAGTTTTCTTGGGTTCGTTGATTATATAATCATGAAAATAACAGGCTCGGCAAGCCCGCCCGTTAATTTTTGGCTTTCCTCTCGTCCTCGCCTATAAATAAACGATAATGGTTAGTGTGTCTTCCTTCATTTATTACAGTAACAATTTGAAAAATTTGCAAGGCAATTAATGCTAATTTGAATTAATGAAATTCGATCCTTGGTCTTGTTATTCCCTTTATGAACACGAAACCCAAGTGATTAACGATTTACTGTTTAGATTCCCACATTACAACAAACAGTGCGTAAAAACTTAAGCAAAATATATTCTAAACCGTAGATACCTATAACGCTGAATCGGTACCAAACGTCGATGACCGGGCAACCGAAAACGATAGAATGGTGTTACAAAAAGTAAGTAAACGTAGCTTGCTGGCTTCTCCAATGCTATGCATAACTGTGATTTGCAAGTGTATTAAACACATGATGATAAGTTTTGTTTTTGTTTTTATGGCAGCAATTGCATCCAATTAATATACGTACCAGTTTTCGTGTGACTTTTTTGATAATAACATAGACTGTAGAGAAACCAGGGTCTATAATAATAATCAATGTCCTAATAACGCAAAACAAAATATCGAAAAAATCTTACATCAGAATTTCTAGGACCCAATTAAATAAATAAATAAATAAATACTGTGATACTGATCTACAATTTAATGTACGCCTAAGGCACAATATACAAATGTGTGTTGCGTTTAATAGGTGCATATAATCGAATATTATATCACATTACAGAATTACATTGGATTGTTTTGTATTTTACAGTATTGCACAATATTATGTCGGACTAAAAAGCTTCACTTTGTTCAGTCATACATCGATTAAATTTATGGCTTTGTAATAGTTGTGATTTTTATTTTTATTTGACGCTTCGTTATTTTCGATTAGTTTTCAGGGCAATAGAAACGAATAGGAAGAACCATGGGGTAAATGTATTCCACAAAACAAATTCATTCAAAGTTTTAGACGTCGATCGACATAGCAGAGTGAGAAATTTTAGAGTAATCATCCTTAATGTGATATTTATGCAATGATAAATTATGACATCATTGCAAATATAATGCAACATGTCCGTGTATACACGCTAGTCGGCGATGAACTTACCAGGCTCTTCAGTTCTAGCCTAAAGGGCCCAGGGCCTGGAAGATTGCTCTAAAAACTCACCACAACCGGGCTTAAAAGCTAGTGGCCGAGCATTACACTGTCACCGCTGGTCTGCAGTCCCTTGGAATTTCATTTGCAAATATGCGTCATACCAACCAGGATTATGGAAGTAGATCTATGAAAGCCAAGTCATACAGGTCGTCTAGAAACGTTCACATGCTATTAAGGGCTATCCTTATGTGAGTAGCTGCCACTGTCGAACGGACATCCAAGCGAGCAAAACTGTTTCATTCCCTGTGACTTGTTCATTCACATGCCAAGGTCTGCAAGTGTAACGATTTCAGATGCAAGTTGTACGATTTCAGAATCGTTGGATGCATTATTTCATTATGGACTGGTTCCTGAAATGTGGACTCGTCTCGAGTAGTCTAAATTTTTGATAAAGCGCCCTTTTTATTATATTTTAATCAATGCGAATTCAAAACTGACCGATTCTTTGTTCTTTTTGTTTTCGAATGATTGGCTTGTTGTAGTGTTCTTTTCTCTATTGAACATTTCCATGTCATTTTCTTCAACATGACAGGAAGTAAACAACAAGCAAAATTGTTTTGTCCTTAAGATAGTTTATTTTGCATTATTACTATCAAGGCTTTTGTCACCTCAAATTATTTTTAACCACTACATTTTCCATTTCTATGTCAAAATGTACGGATGATTTCGATCAAGAATTGCTACCAATACTCAGTTACATGTAAAAATATGAATTTGTGAAAGGTTTGCTACTCTTTAAAATGGTAAAGTGGAGACATGAGAACACGGAAACAGGTACATGACACAATTTTCTGGAAGTCTATTGAATTGTTCCTGTTATTGGAATATAAAGTTTCTTTTTTCGTTGAGAGGATGAACATAAAGTACAGGTACAGAGAGGCCGATGTGTTAGAAAACGATAATGACCCTCCACATATGTTTTTTTATAAAAAGAGTGACACTCGATGTCCATGTTTAAAATAAAGTTGACCCACCCCGTGTGTGATAGTCAAAACATGTAATCGTGCCATGATTTACAAGTTTTTTCACATTCACCTTCTACCTTTCAACGAATATTTTTGAAACTGTGCAAATAGTTACTTGATGCACTGTTTCAATGACCATGAAAAGACATCAGATTTCACTTTGAATACAATTGGCTTTTGAAAGTTATAGACGCAAAGGCAAAAGTGACGCTCATTTGTAGTGTTTTGTTTATAGTTGTACTCCTTGCATTGCCATATTTTGTCAAGAAAGTTAGTATAGCCTAAAAGTCAATATTGAATATATAAAGAATTCGTCTGTCTGATGATTGCAGGATGCATGAAACTTAAGTAACAGATACCATTACTTTGTACTTGAAGTAATTTGTGTTATTATATATATATATATATATATATATATATATATATATATATATATATATATATATATATATATATATATATATATATATATATCACATGATATAATTATGATTAAACGTATGACAAAAATACAGAACCGAATAATTCAAAAATGTCAAAAGTTGCAGATACGTATTCTTCTTAAGCTAACACTTTTTTGTTTTGTACTTCTGTATGTCGCTCTGTGTATATATGTATGTATGTATGTATGTATGTATGTATGTATGTATGTATGTATGTTGTATGTATGTATGCAGGTATATATATGTTATTATATATATATATATATATATATATATATATATATATATATATATATATATATATTTATTCACTCGGACGGAAATAAGTACAACAATGGTGTACAGTACGTCATGCAAATGCAAAGAGCGAATCATTATGTGTTCTCTTCGATGGTATCAGATGATGACGAAGATATGATATCAGCAGGATTAGTTTATAACAATTATCATGTGGCAAAGAATGAACATCATCAAAAGCTCTATAAGTGTTTATCAATTATTTACCAAGGCGACTGTTTCGGGCATTTGAAAATAACACAGTCAACTGCCTTGGCTCCCCAAGCAGTACTGATCTGGTACCACCACACCTTAAGTTATGCGGAGTCTGATGTTATGTATGATGTTTTAGGTGTTGTATTGAATTTTTCAAAAGTATAGGATACTATAATATAGCTTTAGAAACTGTCAGATGATTTCATGTTGTTCTCCTCCTTGATACAGCATGCTGTTGTACAGGCTAGCAACTTTCGGAAGAAAGTCTTCTATTAGAAGTGTTGCATGATCAATGCGGAGATATTCTGACAATAAAAAACTTGAAATCGTCGCGCTTGTCAAAGAGTTTATGGACAAATATTCCATCCACTAAGGATATATCCATTTCAAGAAATGTATCATGTTGCCCGTTATGCTCACATTTCAACTTGAGCTCTGCAGGATAAATTTGCTCATACGATCTACCGAACTCTCCACCATCATTTTGGAGACATATGTCATCGATGAATCGTGCGCATCCATGAAATTTCCGATCACGAGCTGTATCGGTATGGATGAGTTTTTGACATTAATCTATACTCATGTTTGTGTAAGTACATATATATATATATATATATATATATATATATATATATATATATATATATATATATATAATATATATAAGCGACGTAATCTTTGCACATCAGAAAAACTACACATTATCAATGCTTACAATCTACGCTGTTAAACAAATGCTCGGAGTTGTTTCAAAATGTCGCCACCAAAACAAATATTATTTATCAAATTTGACATCACGTACAAATAGAATGATACGTCCCGATCATACACATATAAGACTGTCGAGCTAAATCCTTGACTTCTTCTGTCTGATGATTGCAGGATGCATGAAACTTAAGTAACAGATATCATTACTTTGTATTTGAAGTAATTTTGTGTTATTATTTATAATGCTCTGCTTTAGCATCGAGCACTGTATATATATTATATATATATATATATATATATATATATATATAATATATATATATATATATATATTATTAAATATTCAATGAAGGTGTGTCTTCGATGGAAATCGACAGTGCTCAATGCAGTCTTTTGTGAACCTAACCAAGCAGAATCAGCCAGACATGCGCAGCAAAGCTGGATTAAACAAATGCGCGTAAAACGTTGTATGGTAGCCTGCTGTAAAGGTTTGCAAGTTTGGTACAAGATTTACAAATGCCGTGCAAAATCCGGATTCAATTGTAAACTTTGGAACATGAAAAGGATGAATGTTATCCCTTACGTTGACATTGCGTCTACATGCTGAGACATGGATTTAATCATTGTCAGGAAGATGCAGAATAGTTTCGTTAATGAAAACTCACTTTCACGAATTAAATATTAGCGGTTCGTAATTGAGCTACTAACATGGGACGATTCAGAATTTACTTCCAGGGGGAGGGTGGAGGATTTTCTATTTTCTCGGTGATTTTTTTCCATGGCCCCCCTATAAATTATAGAAAAAATCTATGCCCCCCCTCATCTTTCCTGTTTTTTTTCCATGGCCCCCCCCTAATATATACATGCATGCTTATACATTATAGACATATCCAGTCTAACAAGTTGCAGGAACTGTAGTGGACATTTAATCGATGATATAACAAATCATTTCAGGGTTATATGACTATAAAAAGAATGATTTGCAGGGACTGCAAGTGGCACACTTTTGGAAAGGGTAGCAATAAACATATCTGGTTGTAAATTTCTGAAGAAAAGTTAATTACTAAATATGAATACTTTTTTCGTTATGTCTCACTGATACATATGATGCACACAAAGACAAGCAAAGATGTCAGTTAGAAATGGTGAACAGAAAATCAGAGGAGCAGATAATTGGCAAAGTGATATATATCTTGAAGTTTAATGGTACATCTCATTTGCAGATATCCAGATATTTCTGGAAAGTGAGATGTACATGTACATGCACACGTTCAGCATACATTTTCATTTGATGATGCTGAATATTTGCAGACTCACGGTGAAAGTTTTAAACATTAGGAATTAAAATTGGTGAAAGCCAACTTGTTTTTAATTTTCTCTTTTTTTTCTAATTTGGTTGTCATAAAACCAAGTTGCTGCCACTGAAAGCAACAATGCTGAGGAATATTTTAGAACATTTCTTGAACAAAACACCTTATCCAAAACATGAATTCACATGTTATTCTGCTCATTCCATTCACAATCCAATGTTCATATTAAAATGCAGATAACCCTGTGTAAGTCAAAATTCACATTTTGTCAGCAGTATTTTTCAAAATTGACAGAGCATTCATATTTCAATTTTTTTTAACAAACTTTAATTTTAAAATAGTCATGATGCGCATGTTTTCAGATGACACGAAACAATACATGTTAATTTGTTTTTTTTGCCTTTTCTGCCAGCCGCCACTGTGAAATCTTTGATTATACATATCAGAATGAATGGGACACAAAGTATTAGCATCAATACACAATGTGTAAGCCTATCCACATTTCTCCTAGCCTCATACACACTGAGATCACTTCTTGGACTACAGCAAATTTCTTGTGTACACAATATTTCAACAATCCGACACCATAGCATTGGTGCAGTGCCACATGATCTTCTGGATGCACATACAGGATTATTGGAAAATCAACCCTTTTGTAAATTTTTCACCATATATTTTTGACAGTAATACATAATATTTTTATTTTCAACATTAAAACCTATTCGTTGAAAAGCACCTTGAAGATGAGACAGCCATAAATTTATTTTCAAAAAGTTTATAGTAGATGTAAGCACTGTAAAAAGTTATGTAGAACATTTAAAAAATTTAGAAAGGGTAAAATTGATGAGAATGAAACATAGAAAAAAGGAGCAGAAAGAAGAGTAGCAGTAGCAGTAGTTTACTCAAAGGATGAAGTGGGTGTATATTTGGGGTAAAAAACCTCAATTTTTGTATTAATGATAAAAATTAATTTAAGTCGAAAACTAGACAGTATTTTCTGAAATGTAATATTTCACTTGAAAGGATAGTATTCATGTAGAAAAAAAAAACTATTTTACTTGGCATTATCCATCTTCATTTTAAAATTGTAGGGGTTTAAAGACTGACACTCTAATAATTGATTAAAATCATGATCAGCAAAATTAAAATGCCTCTTATTCAAAATGCCTCTTATTAAAAATGTAAGAGCTTTATTGCCAAACAAAACCAATTGATAGTTGTTGTGTTATATAGCATTTAAAAACATAATGTGAAATTTCAGAAAATTTGACCCAGCCGGAGTGGAGTTAAATTGTTGGAAATTTTGAAATTGGGAGGCAAAAGAAGCCAAGAAATCAGGTGATTTGCATACATTTGCATAAATTAACACTTCTTTATCATGCAACTTTCAACTGCTTTACAAGCTACAAGGTAAACCCAACCTTAAAAAGACATTTGCTGTAATTTTTAGCATTTGTTCAATGTTCATCTCTGTGTATCAGCATTTGTTTGTTATTCTATCACTACATAGAACACCCAATGCTGTATTTAGCAACATACCAGTGTGAACATAAATGACCATTGTTATTGTTGATAAATGAATTCTAGTCTGGACTTGATCTGAGATCTCTTTTCAACAAAAACAACCCTGACTGTTCACTGTATGGTTTGTATTGACACGCTAAATACTGGACATTTCATAACGCTTCAGGGAGGAGAACAAGATACTGCAGAATAAACAAACCACTGTGAATATTACCGAATTTGGCAGCTAAAGGAGTTTAACTAAACATGTTGAGTTTATGCTCACCCAGGTAGCGTCTATGGTGCTCTTTTGTAGAGATCAGAAATTCTGGGCAAATATTGAATTGATGTTTTTTTTTCCTTGCCCCCCTAAAAGATTGTGGTATTTTTGTCTGCCCCCCCCTAAATTTTCTTGGGAAAAATGGGTGGCCCCCCCCCTGAAAATCCTCACACCCCCCCTGGAAGTAAATTCTGAATCGTCCCTACATGGCTTGAGCAGCAAGTCTTCGCAAAAGAAATGCCTACATGTGGGACCTACTGAACATTTCATGGTGGGGAAAACTATACAAATGATTTGTCAGACCTCGGGCCGTAAGCCCACAAGTCCAGGGTCAAAGGTGACAACTTTACAATAACTATTCGGTAAATGTATCCTTTGACCCCATACATAGCTCGTTTACGGTGATACCAAACTAAATGGCTCTTTCATGTTAGAATGACTTTGCGAACACTCAAATATAAAATGATCGACAGAATGTCCCTCTCAGATAAGGTTCACAACATGCATTTCTCAATATGCATTTTGCAATTGGCAAAAATCCAACCAGACAAGGTTGAGAGGTGAACATTTTGACTTATGGTGGGGTAGCTTAAGGAAATTGATCAATTTTGAGCAACGTTTTTAATCATCGGTAAGGCAACTTTTATTAATGATATTTTAAGCAATTTTCGTCAGTATGAACAAAGCTATTTTCAAGTTCAAACAATCTAATCTAGGCAAATCAATCAAAAGACCACTAAACTTGTTCAGAACTCGTACACGTGTCCGTTAATATTTTAGTGACAAGTCAACTTGAAGTACTGAAATGAAAACATTTGTTGTCATTATTACTGTTGAATGTGAAGACGACTTGCGGCATATCCATGGAGAAGAGAGGAATGGATAATGGGGCTGTCCACTGCTGTCAACAACTGCTTTTTCTGAAGACTTACAAAGTATACACTTCACAAGTCCACTGTTCAAGGTCAGTACAACGCAGAATTAGCCAAACCCGGAATTCGAATCGACCACGGTACAAACAAAGCCATGTGCGCAAACGCGCATAGACGTACGGTATTTCCATACGCGTTTACACATGAGGGTTTGTTTGTACCGTATCACGTGATTATTTGGGCGTACTGGTCCTGTAGAACGCATCGCGTCCTTTTTTATTCCGGAGTACAACGCATTAGTATCACAAAACATGGCCGAAAAAATAGAGTAAATGTAACATAAGCACCGACTTTCGCGATACACATTCACTTAAAAGTCACAGAATAAATTTCCTTCGTCTTCCTCCATTTACATACAACCAGGCATTGGTATTTAGTAGTATTCCTTTATTTTGCAATCAAATCGGATTTCAATAATTTCTTCAGTCAAGGTATCGGGATATCGCTTTTATACCTTCCGTTACTCACGTAACAGATGACACATTTAGTTCAATGCTAGCGTTTTCACATTTGTAATACATAGCGAGTACAAGTAAATATTCATACACAGAAGGATCTGAATCTTGATATACGTGGTACCTTTATCCCTTTAGGCCATGTAATCTACGTATACATACATGGCAAACTATAATACAAATTCAAAAAGCAGGTTGCTTCAGGTTTTATCAAGTTGAACTTTGATATTTTTTAATGGAAAATAACAGAGTCTGAAAATGTATATAGTTTAATACAAACAACTACTGCCTGAACCAGTGATTGAGAACAGCGGCTTCCAATTATAAAGATGTTTGTTTACAATCCTCAGTACTTAAAATGCAATTTTGCCACTGAATGAGTCATAAAAGTTTCAGGCGGTCGATCATATCTTCAATATGGCGGATTTTTACCACAGAGATTGCAGAAGCAAAAGTGAAATTTTATGATATACAGGAATTTCATACTAGAAATGTCTAAAATATGAATCGATACATGACTTCTTGTCAGAAATAAAAAAAATTGTTTATGAAAAAATATCTCAAAGCATTGCTAAAGTGAGAAATCGACTTGTTTACCCACAATGCATTTCCATATCATGCAGTTTGAGGCCATAGCACAAGACAAAAGCTATGTACTGTAGCGAGAATTCTGCCAAAGAAGGTAGCTCCAAATACCACAACAGCCATTTTCTGCTCGCAAAATTCAGTCTGATGCATGTCATCAATTTTTAATTCACCACATGAAGCCTGAGACATTTTTTTCAAAATCACCCAGTTCCTACCCGCCCCTCCCCGATATCAAATAAATGATTCCAAAAGAGATGACTTAATTACATAGTAACAATCGATAACAGTCACTCCTTTTCTTTTGTGTTTTCGATAACCTTTATCCTAATGCCCGGACGTCACTTGTCACGAGTTCCAAAGCTATGTAGAATGCATATATCGGCGCCGCCTGGGTCACTCATCTAATTATGTCAACGCAACCCAACATGAAATTGGTTTGAGGTGAGTTATAACTGATTACTGGACTGTAACATGATTCGTGTTTAGGACGCCTTTGCGTGTGATATGTGTGACGCTGCTGCACAGAATGTTGCCACCCTGTTGAGTGTTCTCTTGTTACGGTTTTTGAGTGGTACATGTACACCCAGTAGACAGGTACGTTAGCAGTAAAGAAGTTGTCTAACTCACATTTAGCTTGCCTGACACTCTGTCTGGAGTAGAACTCTCGCAATCGACTTCAGTTTGCCAAATCCATAAATGCAGTTACCGTTTCAATCTCATATTTACATGAAAACTGCAGTTTGATACGGGAATGTGTTTTGAGTAAATGTTAATTTATGACCATATATCTAACAAGAGTTTCGGTCTTGATGCTTTAAAGGTTGTTGATCCTACTTAATAGTGGTTGTATGAAGAAATAAATCGGTCGTCGACCTTTACGAGAAGCTAATACAATGCTGTTCATTGTTGTGCTGACGATCAATGAATATTTCGTTTCTCCGTGAAATAAGGAATGAAATAAGGTGTTTCAACAATGTCAGTGCACCGTCGCAATTTCCACATATTATAGCTGGTTTTAATTAGTATATGATTTTATATATGCAAGATTCATTCAAAGTCCACTGGGGCTTTTCCTACCGACGAATACAAAGGGCAATTTCAAATGAGCTTTTTTCATTTGCATAAAAACAGTCTCCGAGGATCATAAGTTACGGACAAATGCCATCGTAAGACGCTGTAATGGCAAGAAACCGAATGATAGCGTGAAACTGTTGTGCAAAACACATATCTCACGCATGACAGGATACGTACTGAGATCAGTAAAACGAAAATTTTATTGACAATAACCCCCTCCATAAAGTTATCCTATTAAAGTTTACCACACACTAACTAATTCCTTCGGGTAGTCGCAGTGCCTCATGATGTTCTAGTTTGCACCCAGATACATAATACAATCGAATATTTTCGACAATATTTTCATTCTCCGTTCTGTAGCCTTAGAAATTTGAATATTATCATCTTGTGAAAAATGCAAGTTGATGTATCAGAGATTCTGTCATCTAGCTACAAAAATATGCATTCTGTCGCCGGTCAAAAGAAATCTTGCCATCGTTTTCTGGCAAGTAGACATAAATAAGCTCTTGTATACAGACTGGGGCAAATGCAAACCAAATGGAATCATATCGTTCTGCCTTATTGTTCGGAGGATTTTAAGAGGAAAATTTTTCATGAAATATTCCCTATCAACCAATATTTTTTCGTGATATTATATTCTGTGTGTTAGGTAGTTAGGTAGTACTTGCTCAACTCTAGTAGTAAACGGTTGATTTTTAAAACAAAACGTAAATAAAGGAAAACATGAAAAATACTTCTCTTTCTATTTGCGTATATTTTAGGACGCCAGTTAATGAGCGTATATCTCAATAATACTGATTCGAATTGTACTACAGTACACAACAAAGCCGTACACAAAGAACCATTTAAGTCAATAATCTTGTCTCTAAGTACACTGTTCATTGTGCAAGGCATACATTTAGGCTATCTTTAATAGGTTGTTGCTATCTTTAATATCGGTTTTCTTTCCAAAACGCAAGTTGCACCCTTTTACGGATTCCATCTCCTTTTTATATGATAACGCTTAAGCCATTTACACTTGTCAAATGTTATATCTACTCTTAATCTTTGTGTTGTGGTGAGTTAAAGGTTTTTCCTTGTTATTCATGGTCAACATTACCTTTTATTGGGTAAATTAATTCAGCTTTATTCATACTAATTGCCTTAATAAGTGATATCTCGATGTCGCGATCATGTAGGCGAAATCTGAGATTTACTGCATGTAATAAAACAGTGCAAGCTTTATTCTCATAAATGTTTGAAAGCTGTCATTACGTCAAACGTCCTGAAGCTAACATGCAGTCCAAAATCGTTAACCTGGAAATAGGTCTTGATCAATGTGACCCATTTGTGCCAATACAAATAGAAATTACTAGCGTGTTCTAGGATATCGTCAAAAGACTTAATCGAGTGTCCTACCTCCATAGTGTATCGTACGAAAGAGAAGTTCAATTTATGTCGTCTACTGCTGCGTGGTTATGAGACGAGTCCACTTGCTGTAAAACTCGCTGATATCTCGCTTTTCGTTTCCTGTACACAAAACAGCAGGGGCCAATCTCAAATAATAACATCACTGTGCCTTATCTAGAGGCCAATGTCAGTTTCTTTCGCGAGAAAATTATTCCAGAAAAAATTCTGATACAGCTATCGCTTATGTATAATTTATTAGAGTCAATCACTATGCTTTCAGTCAGGAGCACCAGGCCATTATATTATATGCATAATTTTGACAATATTCCCTGGAGGGGATACGAAAAGTTATTTTAAAGAGGAAAGGCCAACTTCTCAACAATTTTTAATTCTTAGAACCCCATTGACTAGTGAATATCTTGTCCATTTGTGAACCCATACGTATACTGTAACAAATAAGTAGAAGAAACATTTTCTGGCGCGGTGTTATAAATAAATAAACTTAGCACCGTTTTTCACTAAAAGAATGCTAAGAATGCTACTAAGGTAATGATATGCGCGACATTAGTCTTGTATGGGCGGGGAAAATATTTTTTAATTAACTTCATGCAAGGTAAGCTCCATATAAGCAAGGCTTGGCCTACATATTAATTAACAAGTGTAGGGAGTAGACCAAACCAGATACGTGTAACTATGCAGAGAAAAGCATCAAGCGTTGCAGGTACTTGTCCCTTCAATCTAAACACTCCATCTACGGCTATGCCCTTTCTTCATTACAAAGTGAATAAATTATTTATGTTCTTTGCAAAATCTCTAGTGACATACATTTACTCAATATTCATCACACCAGTTATACGTCCCTTTGGACAATCTTAGTTCTCCAGACAAGGATTTTTCGCTTTGTTGTGTATGGTTTGTTTCATTAAAGAGCTGACACACAGTAGTCTAATTTATGGTTACAATGGTATTTGACCTTTGCCATGTCGACAACTGTCAGATAAGAGAGAAAGATATGTTTGTTCTGCGACGTCAATTCTGAACGGTTGTGATTTATTCGACTTCAAACGAGCAATTTCTCACTTCGCTCGATTTTATTAGACGATGGTAAAGTTGCAATGTTAAAATGGACAAAGTAGATGCAAATTAATCAATAACAAAGGGCTTAAGAATTAACGTCAGCAAGCTCGAATTGTGTTTATGTGCGTATGAACCTGTTGAGTTGAAGACCTTTGTCCGGTCAGTCGCTGGCGGTCAGTGCACTTTGTTTACGACAAGCAAACGGTATGAAAGCGATTCATTCCGTTATATTTTACTGTTATCCATAAATCTGAGCGCAAAAAATTCAAATTTTATCGCGAGAATAAAAAAATTGTACAGGTACAGTTTTTAATATCTAAATATAAATGGTTTTACTTATTATAAAAGAAATTGTCATCACGAATTAAGAATGGAAACGAGGCATATTAATCAGTTTGGTCACTCAATCAACATCTGTTTTGCCATATGCAAGGTTCTTAGAATAATTCAACCTCTCAATTGTTGACAAACTCTCGGGTACTTTATTTCATTTTTCCAAATTTCGAAACTAACACTAAGCTTTTATTCAAGGGCCACGTCACCTAGTGACATATCACTAGACAAATAATGGTCAAGACAATAATAGACGTCTTAGTGTCATTAAAGACAACGAACTGAAAGAAAGTGGCTACCGGAATATTGCCGCGCTTTTCAGGGTGTGCAAACCAAACACCCAATATGATTTGTTTTTGCAAACAAGTTTCTCCAAATAAAAACACGTTCGCCTAAGTTAATTTTGTTACGATTTTATTCTCCTAGAGAGAGTCTACTCAAGACCGAATAAATCACTCTGAGAAATGTCAACGTCTTTATAAGTAAACGTACATGCATGCAGGCCTAAACTTCCTGTATTTTTGGGAGCGATACGACAAGCGTGTCTGAAAAAAATTCAATTGAACGCTATACTTAGTAATAATAGCCAAAGCGATAAAACATTTTATCGTTTGGATGTATCATAACAAAATGTTGTAAAACATAAATATCATCAGTGAACTGCTGAAATCTGAACAAAGAAGCAGACTATGTAAATGTATGATAGAAATAAATCGAAAGCACATGGAACAATAAACGGAAAACAGCGTAATGAACGAAAAACGCTGTGTTAAACATGTGACAAATTGTCTTTGAAAACTTTCGTATAAAACTATTTTCAAAACTCAAAATAGTTATCTTTTTACTTATGCAAGGCGATACAATGTTTTTTTCTTCCCGAGGTTACTGTGCTAGGCTCTTTCCAGGTGTAAAAACATTCAAATACTTTATGTACACTTTTCGACTTCTTCGAACATTCATGTACATTGGCAAAGGTATTTATTTGATGTCTTGAATTCATTCCAAAGGAGATAGTCTACAACTGCGAAGGTTGTGCACACAAAAATCAAACTGTGTATTTTAGAGAGGTAATACTGTACACAGTTTATCGATAATAAATAGAATGTTTCGGATAACAATAAGTTTTATGGGTTTCTATACAGTTTTGTGTACTTTAATTGTGAACATGTTAATGTGATAGCGTCCATATCACCTAGTAGTCTGTTGAATGTTGCCTATATATACAACTACAGAATTTTGACGTGTTTACATGTAAATGAAACTGAAGACGAAGATTACGTTTTCTATCCTTTTCCTAAAAGGCGAAGCATAAGTAGCGGCACCAATAACAATGTCAATGTCTTGTTTGCCGCGGAAGATCCTGATGTGATATCTGGAAAGAAGACAAAATGAAAAGAAATGGATTGCGCTAAATCTCCTAAAGGCCCTTGATATTCGGCATTATTGCCGACGCGATTATTAAGAATTCGACAACAATAAATACAATATATGTATTAAAGGAGCGTATAGTTTGTAATGTTTGCGTTTATTTGTAATATTTGCCTTTATGTACAAGTAGATCAGCTCGGTGAGGATAAATTTAAAAAATGAAAGCTATGTGTAAAATAGGATTGGTCCGGTTTGCTGAACCCTTAGCAACTATTTTGATGTAAATTGACTGTATTGTTCTTCCCACACATATATCACACTCTGTTAAAATTTCTGGGTATGCTTTGACGACAGTGCTATATTCCCCTTCTAAAACCTATCGTTTAATCAAGTAAGCGTACATCCTATAATACCTTTCACGCTACAAGAGTGTTGCAAGATGACAACATAGAAAGTTTGCCTTGTGGCTTGATGAGCTTAATTCTCTTGTAACTGGCTCTAATACTTACCTGCACGTTAAAAATTACAAAATATAATTACCTGAGATTGGATTTTCAAAATAAGAAGACATACATTTTTTACTTTTGGTGTAAAAATGTGTCGATGTATTTACCTTGTTGGACTTGGATTTCAAATGATATGCTTTTTCCTGAATGACAATCATTGGCTACTTTGCACTTGTACTTGCCAGCTTTGCTTGAAAGCGTTTTGGTAAAAGATAGTGTACTTGAGCAGTTGAAAAATGTGTTCTCTGCCGGTACACACTCATGGCGATGTTGATCTTCAGGTAACGTTCTTCCGTTGAAGGACCATGTAAATGTTGTCTTAGGTCTCACCATTCTTGTTTCAATATTTGCTGTGAAGTTATCAAACTCACGAACAATAACCACGCCGGAGCCATTTTTAGTTTTCGACAAATTTTCGGATACGATCATTGAGGCTGCGGGTGTAAAATGCAGAAAGATTCATCTAGTCAAAATAGCATTGGTAATGATGATGATGATGATGATGATGATGATGATGATGGTTGTTGTTGTTGTTGTTGTTTTGCTGCTGCAGTTGTTTTTATTGATGGTGATGTAGCTTTTATTGTTTTTGTTAAAATTTCCATGGCTTTTGGCTACTTACAACACATCCAAAGTTTGACTTTACCACTCCTTTGGACTGAATCGTGCGAGTCCGCAGCTTTTTTTGAGTGTATTAAGAAACGGCAATGGTAACTAGTCTGGTCGGAGTCGTTAACGCTTCTTATAGTCAGCCCAGTGCGATTTTGTATCGAGTATTTTGTATCATCGACACATTTCTGATGGCCGTTTCTATTTTCCTGTGCGATAAACCCGCCCTTGGTTTTTGTCCATCTGATGGTCGAGTGAGCCAACTCTTGCTCTGTCACTTTCAGGGGGCAGTAGATGGTTTTTCTGTCACCAGGTTTCACGTATTCCTCTTTGAAAGGTACAGTGGAGCAAAGAGTCCAATGATGAAATGTCACCAACAAAAGTACTGCGAATATACATGTGCCTACATGAATTTAAACGAATCAAAATTAATCGTGATTACATAACCTCTCACAAATCATTTTCAGAGCTTACACTAAATGCGCAATTGTTAAAGGGAATATCATTTTTCATTTCGAACTCTTGCTGGTTTTCTCCTCTGTTTCGACGATACGCTTAAAAATGGTAAGTACTGTGTGAGTACATACCAACCCTTATGGCTACATTTAAGGCCATCACAATGAGGAAGGTGTAGCTACCAATTCGTAATCATGAGTCTATCGATCTATCTATTGATGGCTTTCTATGATATACAGTATATCGTCAATGGTGAGTCCTCACCCTTCAACAGAACGGTTCGTTAATTTAGCTTAGTTCTTACAATTGTTCTACTGCGACCCCTCCACACGCTGTATACTTCAAGAAGCACTCGTACATATATTACTAGCTTATCACATATTCTACACAAAATTTGTCAAAGCAATGTGTCGCTTAACGTGAATGCGCCTCGGGACAGATATTTGCACTCTCGGATGTTTACAAATTCTTATCTGGTCTACTATTTGTGGGAGCTCATTTTCGAGCTCTTGAATTGGCGTAAGAAAATTTTTAGTTTTTTACAAAGTTACAGGTCTAACAGTGTAAGGCTTAGGGTTTTTTTTTTTAAATAAATAAAAAAATTATTTCCCAACAGATTTAACACAGGGATGGCGGCCATTTTGAATTTCAAATACCTGCATTACAGTCTTATAATTAGTAAATCTTGGGTATGCGTTTTTCAAGTACCAAAATTAGCACTGTGATCCCAAATTTTTAATGTTATTGATTTTGAAAGAGAATAGTTGAACGATTCTTTTGAGGAAAATTTGAGCAAAAGTTTAAATCTTTCACTTTAAATAGGTATTGATACTCACATCTCTAACAAGTAAATATATCATCTTTAAGAATTTGTTCGAAAAGTTTAAGTTGCAAGGGGGTGTATGTACAAAAAAAACCCACCGGCAATGGAGTTTTATTGTCTGATATTCCTTCGAAAACTGGTCTTCGCAAACACTCTTGAAATATAAAAACAGCATAAGGAAACATTTTAAGGTACTAATTCAAATCAGAAACGGTTATACTCACGCAAATGTATACTAGTAATCGCCATGGCGTACTGCGTGGGTGCCGTGTTTTTGATCTCTGTACAGCTAAGTTGGTTGTGTAATATTTTGATCATGAGGTTTTGTTCTTATTATTCTTCGACGTAGTGTTGCATCAGCCATGTTCGGATTGGTTAATACACCGTACAAGCGCTAATAAAATTGCATCATCCTTCACCCGGAGAGTGGACGTCAGATGCACAAACTGGAATAGGAGCGTTGCCAAAGTCGGAAATTCCCGCCCACTCTGTCATTCTTTATTAGACTTTTCAAATTCAGTTAAAGTCATATGCTAATTGCCTGGTCCCACTTTGTAACATGGTGACGCGAAGAAGTAAAACAAGTAAGTTATTGAGGATTCTTAGTTCTTTATTGTCTTCTGAAACGCTACTTTTCATTTTCTAATTCGGCGTATTCTTATACACATTTTTTATTTGATAGAAAGAGTATTGATTTAACGTTTATTTGTTAGTAAATAGACGATCGATCAATTCACCTGAGGTGTTACGTTGTTGTACCCATGCAAAGTCTGTGCATAACGCTTGGCAAGGTTTTACAAAATTCACACTGCACATGCAGTCGGATACGATGTTGCTGACAAGCGAACACAATGTTCATCAAAATTGCGAAGTCAATGTATGGCGTAGGATAATACATTGAAGTTTTGTTCCGTTTTAAGCGTGCACATTGTCTGCGCTGCGTAACATCGTTGTTAGCCAAATATTATACTTACTGCATTTGGATACAATGAACGCTTGTGTTAAAAACACTGTCTTTTCAGTACAAGCGTCACCTGTGTGCTTGAATTGTCGTCACTGGTTGACATCGGTATGCTGGCCAGGTATTATTAATTTACTTAATTTGCATACAATGAACACTGATCTTTTGGAAACAGCATTCACGCGTCACCTGCGTGCGTTCAGCACTATGATGTAATCAAAGAGCATGAACCTTGAGAAATTGAAATCGTTGAAGGCATTCTGTATGACACCTTCGTTCAAAGTAAAATTTTCTGACATTCTAAGATCTTCACTTTTTCGTAAGGGAACTATATTGAGACAAGATAGAGCCGCTGCTTTTCGTTTTAAATGAATGCGTAAAAAGCCAGCTTCAGCCCTCACCTAGTATAAAGTACAATACGATTTAATCTATTGTTATTTTGAGCTACTCAAATGTTTTGAAGCGGGATGCAACCTGCTGTCGCGGCCATTATTTTCAACTACACTGTAAAATTAAGTGTTCAAGGATAGAACACCATTTACACGGCGCCTTTTTGTGACACTTTTTGAACGCGTCTAGACGTTCAGAAATTTAACACTAAATGATCAACCAACGTTCAATTTTTAAACACATGTGTGCAGATTTTGAACGCCACGTGTTCATCAGTCATTATATTGAACACCATGGTGTTCCACGTCTGAACACACGTTACACATGAATGGTGTTTAAAAAATGAACGCATTTGCGCGTTCAAAGGCTGTAACACTTTTTGAACGCACGGACGCCGTTCAACCATAAGTCTTAAAGCACGGGTGAGGGACCGTGGTTAAAGGCTAGAACACTTGATACGCATTTGTTGAACACCTTTGATTTTAGGCGTTCAGGGGGTGTTCAAGCCTGGAAATAACACATCAGACCACTGACTTTCAATAAAATTATTGTATTTCACAAATGCACGAAACATTTCTTGAGAAAGTACAATTGTTTAGTGTAAAATGGGCAAATAAACATGGTCACTTTTTAAAGTTTGCCAGAGGAAAACACCGACGGTGTTAACGTTAACACCTTCCTATCAAAAATAAACGAAAGAAAATCTACATAAACACTATAGGTCGTTTTCAAAAAAATATGAAAACAGGTTTTGCTTAAATATTGTGGATTACGTTTTATGTTCATACTTGTTAAAAACGTACAAAAACACTTGTTGTGTTGAAAACACGTCTATGTAAAAAATGTATACTCCATTTTTGTATGACGGTTTCTTAAAGGCATTTCCTCCTGTAAAGACAATGTATATTTGGAAAGAAGTTAGTTATATCACTTCAAAAGAAGTTCATTAAATATGCAAATGAACTGTTAATTAATTTGACACTGCTCAATGTTTCATAGCAATATTAGATATATCAAATCAATATCTGTAGCAGGTTTCACCGAATCGGGTGCCGTAATTTCAGAGTTATATACCTTATTACAAAGTTCATTTATTATGCAAATAAACCCTAAATTAACTTCACTCTACTAAATGGTTATCACCACAGTTAGATATCTGTCGGATCAATATCTGCGGCAGATTTCATTACATTTGGTGCATTTATTTCGGAATAATATGACTAATTACAAAATTTCATAAAATATGTAAATGAGCTATTTATAAACTTGACAATGCTCAATGCTTCTCAGAACTATGAGATATCCACAAGATCAAAATCTGTAGCACGTTTCGTCAAATTTAATGCTGTGATGTTGGAGTAATATCACTATAGGCAAAGTTCATAAAATATGCAAATGAACCCTTAATTAACTTGACACTGCTTAATATTTTATAGCACAATTAGATATATATCAGATCAGTATCTTCAGCAGGTTTCACCAAATTTGGTACCGTAATTTTAGAGTTATAAACCTAATTACAAAGTTCATTAAATATGTAAATGAACCCTCAATTAACTACACACTACTAAATGCTTTACACCACAGTTAGATATCTGTCGGATCAGTATCTACAGCAGATATCATCAAATTGGGTGCAGTTATTTCGGAGTTATATGACTAATTAAAAAGGCCTATTTATTTTCTTGACACTGTCAAATGCTTCTCAGTACAATTAGATATTTATCAGACCAATATCTGTAGCAGGTTTCACTGAATTTGATGCCGTAATAAAGAGTTATATACCTAATTACAAAGTCCATTAAATATGCAAATGAACCCTTAATTAACTTCAATCTACTGAATGCTTTACACCACAGTTAGATATTTGTCGGATCAGTATCTGCAGCAGATTTCATCAAATTCGGTGCATTTGTTTCGGAATTATATAACTACTTACCAAACTTCATAAAATATGCAAATGAGCTACTTCTTTACTTGACTCAACCAAATGCTTCTCAGTACAATAAGATAGATATCACATCAATATTTGTTGCATGTATCATCAATTATATCATACAAGTATATTGATGGCGCAAATACAGCGATCTGATTGGTCGAGACGCGAAAAGAACCGCGGTATATTGGCGATATACCACGGCTGGCATACGCGCGAGCTCTCAGCTTGAGCAAAAATCCGTTTTTGATGTTCAATACCAGAATTTTAATATACTGTTATGATATAATAGCAATAAATCACACCCAGCGATGGTATACCACTCGATTTTGACCAGTTCACTTCATATATGCACTCGCTATCGCTCGTGCATATATGTCGTGAACTGGTCAAAATCTCGTGGTATGCCATCGCTGGGTGTGCTTTATTGCTCAAATATTGTGCAGGAATATCAGAGTTATGTCACTAAATACAAAAGTTCATTAAATATGCAAATGAGCAGATAATTGACATGACACTAACAGTACCATCATAATGTTCTGAGATTGTCATCTGTGAAAAGTTTCATGAAATTTTGTGCAGTATTTCTTGATATATGTCGACACTGCCATTACTGTCTCCATAGGGAAACCATTATATGAAAAAAAGATATTGCATAACTTCATTAATATGCAAGCCACACTAACCAAAATCTAATCAGTTCTTGCAAGTAGCATATGGTACCTGTCTACCAAATCTGACTTGAATCTGTTCAGGCGTTTTTGAGTTATCGTGTAAACAGACAGACAGACAGACAGACAGACACACACACACACACACACACACACATACACACACACACACACACACACGGGCAGACAGATAGACATCGCTATAACATTAGCCCACGTGTGTGAACACGTGAGGTAATAAATCAGTGTTATTCTGAATTTTCTGTCGCTTTCTGCTTTTATTTTTCATTCCATCCTGATACCAGATAAGGTAGACTACACGCCTTTGAAAGCTTATTCTCCAGTCACATTTAGTTGATCACAGCGTGCTACCAAAGCTTAGATTAGTTCAGATCAAAAATACACAAACTTATCAAAGTCCAGTTACTGACCCTTTAATGTTTAAATCTACATTAGAGATGAACTGAGGTTCTCAAGCTTGTTTCCAGACAGCTACCCGCACACTCATCTTCTTCAATTTCTGTACCATCAACTTCTGTAACAACTCATCGATTTCAAGTTAAATCCAACTTTTCACATCCTGAAAATACTGCAGCAATACGTAATATGGCGACAAAAGACTTTAAATGAAAGACAAGTCGGCCTGAGGTTAAGGAAAAGGGGAGACTTTCATATACAGTGCCTCCTTTCAACACCGAGTGTTACAAAATATTGGCTTCTTCTTGTCATCAACTGACAAAAATAAAAAAACAACCAACTCTCATATACTGAATCAATACAGTGTATACTCCACGATGTTTAATTGATGTTTTACATGCGATTGTGCACCTACTAAAAGTTATGTGTTAGCTGTGATTACGCAGCGGTACTGTAGCGTGTCAATCACGCTCGGATCAAGGGTCATCGCCACAGTTCTCTGGCGATGACCTTTGACCCGCGTAACATTGATATCACCGCTACGTATTCACAGCTAGTGTTGGATATACCAGCCACTGAAAAAAAAGGTTTCTTCACGTATTTTGGCTATTCCAAAGTACTAAGTAATTAATGTCAAATGATAATAATACAGATGCTTCAAAATTTAACACCTTTTACTATTTTGGACAGAAAACATACCTTTCTAGCCTTGCTTGCGCACGATCACGACTGCAGCGTTCGTTTACAAGAAATATGTCGTAACTTCCCTTTTGATGCATGACGGAATAAGGCACCAAACTTGTACACAACGGTTTTTTTTTTTTGAGTAGAACGCCTATTTCACACCGATTTTAAATTAAAATGTCCATGGTGGTTTTCTAATTTATTTTCAAAGTTTCAAAATTTCAACCCGTAACAAATGCGTAAAATTGTTTTGTATACTTCCTTTATAAAAAAAAAACATGATTTCATCAATTCTGTACGGGATATATTTTTGTAGTGGGAATGTGGATATATTTTTCACTTTATAGTGGGAAATTCGTTACATCTAAATTCGTGTACGTTTGCCGAACAGCGAGGCAGTAGTAAATTTAATATAGCCAAAGTAAAACATACTAAAGATTGTTGATTGTAACATTATTGTAAAATTTCTGTAATGGTGAGTTTTTGAACACTTGAAGGAGATGGTTGTTAACACAAATCGTGTTCAGGTTTAGAACATCATTGTTAATTATATGAACACAAGTGTTAACAATATGAACACTAGTCGTTCAAATTTGAACGCCGCCAACTACAGTGAATGCGTAAAGACGCGTCTAGCGTCCGCTATTTTTACAATGTACTGTTGTTGTATTAGCGAAAAACTCAACGTGGGAGGAAAGTGACACTACTTTACGTGATCTTTATCCTTGTGATCTAATTCTCAACTCTGAATGCGTTGTATCTCAAACTTGATTGAAATTCTGAATTTGTACCTTAGACGTAGATTCAGAGTACACCGAAATGTTTGCTTGTTATATCCATCATTAATCCATAATCTAATTAAAGATACATGCAAGCAGTTTGATGAGGGCCGAGCGATTGAGATAAGAAGTGAAATGATTATCATAGTATATTTTGCAAATACATACACTGCCGCCAAACCGCATTACTGATTGAAGTGTCTGAGAAATTTTGCAAGAACATCGACTAATGATGATACGTGCGAAATTCAAATTAGAAGAGTTTTGTATTACTTAATTGATACAGTTAAGTGACTAGTCGCAATTTTATTTTGCAAGTTGCCTACATGGCACATGCAAAATTTCGAGTTGATTGACACAGAGGTTCTTGAGTAGAAGCAATTTCAAAATTTTCGGAAATCTAATATGGCGGCTAGCTTCAAAGAAAAGCTACCATGACTGGTAGGCTGTGATGATAGGGTCTCTCTCAGTATTGCTTCCCCGATCGTGTCTTATGGATTGGAGCTCATTGATCATTCGGCAAAGATTTTTAGAAAGACCTGTTCTATAAAAGGCTACCAGTTTTGTCTGTATTTTAAAAACAGTCAGAGATATGATAGAAAGGAGGGAAATGTCTGATAAAATATCTACTCTCTAATTTGTTGAAAGTACGTGTAATACTTTTATTCGTGGATTCATAGTACAATGCCACCTATATATAGAAACTTATATGACATCACAATCTGCAGACAAAATTCCAGAGGAGGAATGAGAATGAAGTATTCCATTAATTTTAATTTTCAGATGTTCCGAACAAACGTCGCATAGTGTCTGAAAGTTTCCAATATACACTACGTAGGTAACTGTTGTTTGCTACAGGCCTAACAAGTGTATCAGCTATACTGGTAGAACGTTAGAGTAATTTATGTCCTATTGTTTTATGGTGTACACAAGGCCGAGTTGGGTATAATATTAAGACAATAGTCATTATCATTTAAGCAAAAACATTGAAAGATAAGGGAATTTTCTTTAAGTCAAAAAGTATAATACGCACAATAATATGTTTGAAGCGTTTGCAGGCTATTACACTATTCATCATTGTGTCCGTAAAAAACTTGCATTTCTCGTAAAATGACAATTTTGTTCTTCAAGGGGCTACTTTAGAAACCATCGAATTCTTTCCTTTGCAAAGTTAAATTCTAGTATAGTCTTTTACATTCCGTTTGCATCACGAAATTCCAAAGCATTAACAAAACCTGACGTGGAACGCCACTCGAAAGGGCTCAATTAAAACGGTCAGTACAGCAACCAGCCTGTACTTCAATTGATTTAAAGAGTGCACTAATATGTGAATGTTGTACACTAAAAGTTTAGATATGATTCACTTGCAGAATATGCGGTTTGTAAGACATCCACTACTTGCACTGTTTATCTTCTTTAACTTTATTCGGCCTGCCAGAGACAAAGAAGGACAAAGGTGTAACGATCAAAACGGTAAGGTCATATATATATATATATATATATATATATATATATATATATATATATATATATATATATATATATATATATATATATATATATATATATATATATATATATATATATATATTATAGCCCAAACATGGGACTATGTGCCCGAGGGTAGGTGACCATTTGCCCGACGTAAGGAGGGCAAATGGTCTCCTGCCCCGAGGGTACATAGTCCCTTGTTTGGGCTATAATGTTTTTATTACATGCCTCTCTTACTCAGTTTGCACCAAAAATATTTTCGTTTATTGGCAAATTATAGTCAAATGATTTATTTTTATTTTAGACGAAAAAACGGTTAAAAATAGAACGATTTCATCATCGAATGGCGCATTGATATATTTAAACTACTGTTATGCGGTTTATCAATATTTTTATGCGAAATTTTCCAAAAACCGGATTTTCTGTGCAAAACATGAAATTTCAAGACTTTTACGTCGAAAAGTTTTCAAGTTGAAATTAGTTCCGGTTCACTTTCAGTCCAGTGATGACTATGCGGCCCGCGACGTCATCGGCGAGTTACCATTGAATCCTATGGAGCGCGCGACGTTCGATATACGAGGCATGTAATAAATATATATATAACCACCCAACCAGCCGCACTGGTTGGGTGGTTGTATCAGACTGATGAATTCAAGGTTCGAGTTTGCACATGTTGTCTTGTGAGATGGATTATTAACAAAGCACCTTTTTCAACGCTTTTGATTCTTGCTGGATTTTCAATGGAATTTTGCATATATTAGAGTGATAGTGATAACGTCATGGTTATGGCTATATCTATCCATTTTGCACGACAGGAATTTCCTTTTGTGCTTACAGATGGAAACTTATTCATTTCTGTTATTGAGAGAGCATGTTTCTTGATGGCAAATGAGTAACAATCAGTCTCATACAACCATCCGAAGAGTGTAGCCAGCCTTTGCTGACTATACAAACAAATTTGTATTGGAAATGTAAACTGGTTTATACTTGTAGAAAAAGGAGTTTATCTAGCTCTGCTTCGGTATCGAGAACTCTATTCCACGTGAACTTGAAACCCATTAGCGTATATATATATATATATATATATATATATATATATATATATATATATATATATATATATATATATATACGCTTGTGGGTTATATATATATATATATATATATATATATATGTGAAATGATTCTCAGCCCTTCACTCTCATTTACATGTGTGGAAAGTACCAATCTATTTGTAGGTTGTGTTAACATTTGACAAATAATACATAATATATATATATATATATATATATATATATATATATATATATATATATATATATATATATATTTATAATTCTATATACACATAAATGTTTAGATTGATCATCATTGCCTGCAAGAATCGGTTTATATCGTTCCGAATAGTGGACACGACCAAACGGGCTCAAACTTGTTTCAGTTCTTTTGATCTATGCTTCAAGTCGATAATGCTGTAAAATAAAGTAATTTAAGAAAGTTACAACGCACATGTGCTACATTCATGCGAAACACTTTGACCTAGGTGCCACAATACGTCGTCTTCACCGAGTTGCATACTAGCGATAACTTCACAATACCAAATTTCAAAAAAAAATATTCATTGTCTCGTACAATGTTAAAAGCGGACCTAAACATTCATTCTGTGATATTAGTACTTCCAGTTACCTAAGTGCTCACTATAGATAAATGATTCAAGATTATTGTCTGTTCCTAAAAACTCATTACAGGGGTAACAGCGATAAGAGCCGAAACAGTGCAGATTCCTCCAGGCTTTGTGGTATACGTTGAAAACAATATAAACTTATCCATAAACAGTGGCATTGCCATTGGTGATGCAGCAACGTTAGCTCTTTGCGTAAACGTGACTTTTAAACAAGGTAAGATATATATATATATATATATATATATATATATATATATATATATATATATATATATATATATATATTATATAATATATATATATATATATATATATATATATATATATATATATATATATATATATATATATATATATATATATGGTGAAAATTGATAACAAGAAGAAAACAGGACTCAGAGTTTCACGCTACATGTGTTCTCTGTAGCTATTATCAGACGAATAGTTCAACTTATCTTATTTTCGAACGTTTCCGTTGCTGTGCTCTGATGTTCCTGTCTATCCACACGTGTTCTTGTCTCTGTTATGCGTGTTTCTACATAGTGCGCTGGATGGTTTCATTCCTAGAGGAATATAGTTTGAGGGAGAGAGAGAGAGAGAGAGAGAGAGAGAGAGAGAGAGAGAGAGAGAGAGATAACACATTACAGATAACAAATTGTTGGCAAACTCTCAGGAACATTTCATACCATTGAAGTCTGCCCTTTTCCATTCAGTTTCCTCCCCTTGTGCCTCCCTTACATTCACAAGATGGTAACAGCTATTCCATGAAATCAATAAGATTTATGTTATCCATAGTAAAACGACTGCTTAGCATAATTCCCCAAGGGTTTAACGAACTGTGATACTTAAATGTTACAACTTTTATGATGCAAATGCTTTTAAAGACGCCTTTCTTTGCCACTTGTAACGTTAAACCCCGACGACTTGTCGGTTTTTAGGTTCCAGAAGAAGTAGTGAATCCTTCTAAACGACATCTATGCCGAAAAATGAGCTTGTTACAAATTTTCTGAACACGTAGATACTAGTAAATGCTGTGATTTATATTTTGCGATCATGGTGTACGTTAGAATCAAATCACAGAACATTTAAATATATAACCTTTAATGGTTTTTTCTTCCCTATACAATCACAGCAGTGTTTTTGATCAAGTTTTCTTAATAAAAAATTGCTGTATCAATATGTCTGCCAGATATGTTTAGGGCTCTGGATCATTTTCTATAACGCGACAATTTTGGCTTGTTATTGATCCATGGGCTAACGCTTTTAGGAGCCCGTAAAAATAAAACAAGCTGAAGACAGATAACTGAAACGTCAAACAGACGTTTCAGGGTCATGCTATCACTCGTTGGTGTTAATTTTGAACAGAAATACTCCAGCGTTTGTACTGGACAATGTAATATCGATTTAAAGCTATATTGAATTATGTCACATGTTCCGATTGTAAACATTGATTACAAATTTCCGCAGTTGCCAATGTTTTGGCTTTTAGAAAATATATACTGTAAAAGGGTTAGGACCTCAGCTTTGTGAAGAGATTCCAAAGTTTGGAAGGGCCGCACCATAAACTTCCATGCGAATTTCACCCACACTGCTTTCTTTCTCATATTTCAACTTTAGATCCCATCAAATGTCTTATATGCAAGTATGACATTGAAGATATCCTTTGCAATAGTATACGATATACCCTGCTTAAAGACAACAAGAGTGGCAAATGGATATTGGAGGCATTCCACCTCACTTCAGCCGACGAGGAGATCACATATTGTTGGTTTGATGACGACTCAAATACCAAGCTAGGGCAGAACACCGTCATCGTCAGAGGTGATGCCCTCTTTTTTATAAACATACATTATGATTATTAATGTGTCATCCTTAATCTTTCAAATATGCTGTGTAACTTTCAGGCACCAATAGAACATCATGTAGAAACAAACTAATATAGAAATAAAGGACGACGCACTGACCATTAACGTATATTTATGGGCAAGGGCGAGAGGAAAGCCGAGTTTAACGGGCGAGGCTTGCTAAGCCCGTTAATTTTTTGGCTTTCTTCTTGCCCGCGCCCATAAATAAACGTTAATGGTCAGCGCGGAGTCTATTATATTATCAACGAACCCAAGAAAACCGGCAATTTTTGCGAAAATTTTCCACGCAAACGACAACGGG